>NW_007728037.1:263503-302722 GCF_000696425.1 Galeopterus variegatus | reverse complement strand
CCGCGCCTCGCTCAGCCAGTGAGCGGGAACCGGTCTGTATGTGGGATCCGAACCCTCGGCGGGAGCGCCGCCACACTTCCCAAGCGGTGCACTATAGCAGTGCGCCACCGGGCCGGCCCTCTATTTAGGTTTTCTTTAATTTCTCTCAGCAATGTTCTAGTTTTGAGTGTACAGGTTTTACATATATTTTGCTAAATTTATTCCTAAGCTTTTATTTTTTCTTGATGCTGCTGTAAGTGTTATTACGTTTTTTTAAATCTTCAATTCTTCATTGCTAGTGTGTAGAAATGCAACTGGCTTTTGTATATTGGCCTTGTATCATGGACCTTGCTAAGTTCACTCATTAGCTCTATGGTTTTGTAGATTACTTAGAATTCTCTATGTACATGATCATATTATCTGTAAATGATGACAATTTTATTTCTTCCTTTCTTATGTCTTTTAATTCTTCTTCATTCCTTGGTGCACTGGCTAAGACTTCCAATATACAAGATAAGAGTGGTAAGAGCGGACATGCTTCCCTCTTCCCAAACTTAGGGGTAAAGCATTCAGTCTTTCACCATTGAGTGTGATGTTAGGTGTAGATTTTGTGTGGATGCCTTTTATTAGATTAAGGATGTTCTCTTTTATTTCTTATCATAAATGGACATTCAATTTTGTTAAATGCTTTTCTTGCATCTGTGGGTGCAATTACGTGATTTTTCCTCCTTTAGACTGTTAACATGGTAGATAGTATGATTTTAAAATACTAAATCAGGCTTGCATTCCTAGGGTAAACCCCCACTTGGTCATAGTGTATTATTATTTTTTATATATTGCTGGATTCAATTTGCTAATATTTTGTTGAGAATTTTTGCATCTATATTCATGATGGATACTGGTCTATAGCTTAATTTTCTTATACTATTTTTATATAGTTTTAGTATCAATGTAATACTAGCCTCATAAAATTAGTTCCCTTTTCTTCTATTGTCTGGAACAGACTGTAAAATTAGTGTTATTTCATCTTTAAGTGGATGGAAGAATTTGCCAGTGAAGCAATCTGTGTGTGGAGATTTATTTTTCAAAAGGTTGAGCCAAGCTGCCTGTTTGGTAAATAAAGTTTAATTGGTCTGTATGTGGGATCTGAACCCTCGGCGGGAGCGCCGCCGCACTCCCAAGCGGCGCACTGTAGCAGTGCGCCACCGGGCCGGCCCCCTGCCATAGTTTTTAAAAGAAATAGTTTTTAAAAAATTATTTTTAAAAGAAAGAGTTCAGTATGCATGACATTGAACCTCCTTTGTAGCCTGCCCTATCCTACTTCTGTCCTTCCCCAGAGGTAAACACTATGTTGAATCTAGTGGTTATCCTTAAGTGTCGCTTCACAGTTTTACTATATATGTGTATGTACAGTTATTTTACATGTTTTTAAACTTCATAAAGTGATATATTGTAGGAGTCATTCTGCAACTTTTTTTTTTTTTTTTGCTCAATGTTGCTTTTTCTAGACACACATACATACATACCTGCTGTAGAGATTTTATTCTATGCAACTACCTTATTAATTCATCCATATTCTGCTAATGAACATTAAGGTTGCTTCTAATTTTTCACTTCTACAAACCATACTGCTGTGAAGATTTAGTACACCAGTGTGAGAGAGATTGTTCAGAATATATGCCTAGGAAAAAAACACCTTACAACCTGCTTGGTTGTAAGGATGAGTACACCTATACTTAATTTCATAGTATCAAACTGTTCCCTAAAGTTGTACCAATTAAAACTACCAGCAAAAGAGTATGAAAGTTCTGTCTGGCTACATTATTGCCAGCATTTTGCATTGTTAAACTTTATTTTTAACTGGAATTGATGGAAGAGAAACAGTGTCTCCTGGTTTTAGTCAGCCTTTCCCTGAGTTACTAGTGATGGGTATCTTTTCATTGAAGCTTGTTGTACATTTAGTTTTCCTTCCCTCAGGAGGCTTTCAGTGAAAGTGGGACAAGAAGACACATATGTAATAATCAGTTTAAGTAAAAAAATTCAAATTCTAACTTCTGTGTAGGTATATAAGAACTAAAGGTGCTAATATAAGTGAAACAATCAATGAGGTTAAAACAAAGGAACACAGAATTTGACACATCCATGAACACTGTGTAAGACTTGAACACATGGAGAAGAGATAGTGAAAAGAATTCTAGACAAATATATTTTAATACAATAACTATTGAAGGACATTCTTTTTAATTTACACTTTACTTCTATTGGTGATATTTCTCTTTAGTCACTTGGGAAATGAAAATATTTTGTTTTAGTTAAAGTTGCACCTTATTAAATACTAGTTATTGCCGAAAGAAAAGTTTTCTGAATTATTCTGTGGTTCTCTAAGAACTACGTAATTTTCCCCACTTATTTTAATTGGCAGAAATTAGATGTGAATACGAAACTTTCTTAAATTGTCTTTAATTAAATGATATGCTATCTAAAATTGATTTAGATGGTAAGCTCTAAGAACATTTTATCTTAGGATCTATTAAATTGTTTCAAATACAGTGGGCATATGAAAAGTGGTATAAAAAAGGAAATAAAGAAAATAAATAAATAAAAACTGGTTGTAAAATGAATGTTGTTTATCTCAAAATAAGTAAGACACTTTTCCCCCTCTATTTTTCTCTCACCTGCTTTAACTGAAAATGGATTTTCCAGTAGAAATACTGTTTGTTTCCAGTGTGTTTTGGTACTCTGGGGGCCCGTAGAGAACACGACCTACATTGGTAAAGTTCAAAAGTATCTGATGAAGTACAAGATTTTCTTTTTGCAAGATTTTTAATATCATGGTACATTAATCTACTACATCAAATACAAGCTCCAATTGCTTACAAAAGCAAAATGCTTCTGATCAAACACCTTGAGGCACAAGAATAAAATGTACAGTGTACTTCACATAATTAATTCTTAAGAGATAACTCATGATACTTACCCTGTTGTGGCAATTCTTCTCAAAATATATATCAAAGTAGCCAGCAATTGCCTGTTTAAAACAAAATTATTAAGCTAATTACATGATGTTAATCTTTTAAGACACGGCAAATGATAAACCATTTCAAAGACCAGATTACTTCTTAAACTTACGACATGTCACCATTTTTCCTGGAAAAGATATTATCATTAAAAATGAAGTAATATAATTTGGTTTTTTCTCACTAAAACAATATAATAATAAGGGTAACAAAGCTAGTCAAACAATCAACGTATGTTTTATTAGACGAATGATCATGCTAGGCTACTGAAATGATGCTAGGCTTCCATGAGAGACCACATGGAAGGAGAGAGGCTCAGCCAGCCCCTAGCCAATCCAGACTTGCCAACTGAGATGCCAACATCTTGGACCCACTGGCTCTAGTGAAGCCTCCAGAAAACTGCAGCTGCATGAGAGACCCCAGAAGAGACCAGCAGAAGCACTAGTCAGATCAGTCCAATCCAGACTGCAGAATCATAAACAAATAAATATAAATGATTATGGCTTCAAGCCAATTAACTTTTGGGATGGGTTATTACACAGCAATAAATAACTGAAACACACTGTTTTATACAAAGCCAGATCATTTATCTGATCTAGTGCATCCAATTTTAAAGTACTATGAATACTTTTGTGATGAGTTCAACAGAAAGAATTTTTTAATGTTACCTATTTTTTCTGAAAATGTAATAAAAATGAGTAATGTTCCTCAGATAAACTGATGTTTAAGAAAATAGCCAAAGGAGAAACTCCAAAGTTAACTCTAAGAGTTACAGTGATAGTACAAAAAGGTCTCCAGAAGAAATTAACATATTCAGATGAATATATGATTTTGATCTTTTTTCGTTTAAAATTTAAACGGTACCATTCCTTTTTCTTTCACTAATGGGACTAGCTTGACAATTTATTTTTTAAAACTGTCATTAAATTAAACTTATAAAGTGTTAAAAACAAGACATTGATTATTGAAAGATCACTATAAAGCTGATTTGCATACTCTGCTGCTTTTGTTAAGAATGTGAAGTTTTATTGATTTTATAGAGTTAACATGGATTGTGTCCAAACCAAATTCAATATTTAACCTTGAGGTTCATTACATTTTAGATACCAAGAGAGAATGAAAATACTATTTATAATTCTACCAAGTAGAATTATAACACAATGCACTCAGCTAATGCGTACCATAGAAAACCATGTAGTTAATCAGAATATTTCTAAAACATAACTTTTTCAGTTGATTTCACAATATTTAACATACCCCTAAATGGACTAATTCAACTATTTTATTAAACTTATTCCTGTATGCCTATCTTGTTCAGCACTATATTTTCAGTGTCCAGAGCATTGCCTGGCCCATAGTACACAATAAATACTTGCTGAGTGAATGTGCTTACTGTACCTAATTCTACTATATTACTTACCATGCTATATAGTTTGCCCTATCAGACTGTAATTTATGTAAGAGCAGGGCCTCTGTGTAACTCATATTTCTATGTCCCTTACCTAGTACAAAATTATATAGTAAGTTCTCAACAAATTTTCATCAAATTAAATTTTTTAGTTTTTCTCTTAAATATAGCTAGCTTTATTACTTAGTCAGTATAATTTATTAAAATACTAACTGAACTTGAATGAAACTGATAATTTTCAACTCTGAAAAAAATGGAGAGTATCAGACAAATATGGAGAGGAGAGAGCTAGGGAAAAGAATCCCCTAATTCTGTTTATGAACCTGCACAAGTCTCAGCCTAACCCCTGAACTAACATGCTTAGGTTAGACCCAAATCAACATAGCAAAGGCTTAAAGAACTGAACTAAAATTTGAATCTCTGGCACAAGTCTCAGTATTAATTGCTGAATAAAACATGCACGGGAAAATCCAGTACCAACAAGCAAAGGCTTAAGAGAACTGACTTGAGATTTGAAAAACCCATAAAAGTCTCAGACTAATCTCCAAACTATGTATGTACAGGAGAGCCCCAAACAGCATAAGAAAAGTTTAGAGAATGAAACTGAGACTTAACCACTGTCTGCCCAGACACTGTGAGACAGAACTCATGGTCTGATCTTAACTGGACTGACTGCCTGCTAACACCAAACATCAACATTCTCCAGAAGATTATAACAGAACTCAGAGTCTACACAACACAACATACACAACATCCAGGATACAATCTCAAATTACTCAACATACAAAGAATTAGGAAAATTTAACAACTCTCAAAAGAAAATACAATCAACAGTTGCCACCTCTGAGATGACCCAGATGTTGGTACTATCAGGCAGACTTTAGAGCAATGATTATAACTATTCTCCATAAGGTAATAGAAAACATATTAAAATGAAACAAAAGATATAAATTCTCAGCAGAGAAATAGAAACCATAAAGAAAGAAAGAAAATTTTAGAACTGAAAAAGACAATAACTGAAACAAAAAACTCCCTGGGCTGAATAGCAGAATGGAGATGACAGAGGAAAAAATCAGTGAATTTGTATATAGATCAATAAAAATTACCCAGTTTGAAGAAGAAAGGAATAAAAATTGCAATAAAATGCTCAGGGACGTGTAGATCTAAAATACATATAAGTGGAGGTCCAGATGGAAAAGAAAAAAGATACTCGAGCAGAAAAAAACCTTTTAAAAATTCTATATCTAGCAAAAACATCCTTCAGGAATGAAGGCAAAATAGACATTTTTCAAGTGAAAGAAAATTAAAGAAATCTATTGCCAACAGACTTTCTTTAAAAGATATTTTAAAAGAAGTTCTTCAGGTTGATGGGAAATGCTGCCAAAAGGAAATCTGGAACATCAAGAATAACAGAAGAACGACTGAAGTGACAAAGAGTTGGGTAAATATAAAAGACTACCTTTTCCCTCTGAATTCCTTTAAAATACTTATGATTATTTAAGACAAAAATTATAACATCATCTGGTGGGGTTTTCAATGTATACACTTGTAATCACAAAGGTCAGTGTGAAGGGTGGGGGTGAGGAGGGACATAGGAAGAGTGTGATTCCATCTATACAACTGCTTTAAAATCTAGAAGTGGAGAAGGCTTTTCAAGAATAACACGAGGCAGAAACTTATGATAAGGGAAATTATAATTTTAGTATCAAAATTAAAAGACAACAAAACAAAAAATATTTTCAATATATATAACAGAGGATCACTGTTCTTTGTATATTAAGCTACTAGAAATTAATAATAAAACAATATGCTAAAAGAAATGAACAAAAGACAAAGCAGGAAATTAATAAAAGAAAAATCAAATGACTAATAAGCATGTGAAAAAATGTTTGACATATTTAGAAAAAAAAAAGTAAATAAAAACAACCAGATAGAATTTTCCTCTGGGGAGGGGAAAGTGGCTGGAGATTGAGTTAATCACCAATAGGCAATGATATAATCAATCATGCCAACATAACAGAACCTCCATTAACCTCAAAGAGCTTCCAAGGTTGGTGAGTTGCCATGTGCCAGGTTGGTGGCAAACCCTAACTCTATGAGGACAGAAGCTTCCTTGGTTGGGACACTTCTACATCTCACCCTACATACCTCTTCATCAGGTTGTTCATTTGTATCCTTTATAACAAACCAACAAAAGTAAGTAAAGTATTTCACTGAGTTCTGTGAACCATTCCAGTGAATTATAATCTGAGGAGGCAGCTGTGGGAACCTTGATTTATAGCCAAGTTGGACAGAAGTGTGGGTAACCTGGGGACTTCACTATTTGCTGCTGGTGTCTGAAGAGGGAGGCAGTCTTCTGGAACTGAGCCCTTAACCTGTGGAGTCTGCACTAGATTCGGTAGTGTCAGAATTGAATTAAATTCTAGGACACCCAGTTGGTGTCACAAAAAAATTGAAGAATTGGTTGTTGGTGTGGAAAACCCAAACGTTTGGCATCAGAAGTGTTGTGATAGAGAAATGGTTTTCCTTTAAATACTATTTGGCCTTCAGAATTAATCCTTAGACAAGTATTTATTGATTTAAAAAAATAGTCACAATACACTAGCGGGTGAAAAACAACCTGACAAATAGTATGCATGTTATGAGCTCATACTGTATGTTATACAAATGTGAATTTATATGTATACATCTAGAAAGAGATTCACCAAGCTATTGATAGAGGATGACAGATTTGGAGTATTCATATTTTTATGCTTATCTATATTTCCAACAAAAATGAACAGCTTCTGTGAAAATAAGTAATTTTTAGTAATAGGCAAATTTAACTTATATCCATAATATTGCATGAAGCAGCACTGAATTCAACTATAACTTTTGTCTCAATTCCCTTAGTGACTCCCCCTCAAAATCACTCATTTCTGCACACCCAAGGGCTATAGCAGTGTCTAACAGGTCATAGGAACTAAACAAATTTGAAAAGAAAAAAAGAATAACAAATTTCTCTAAACTAATAATTCTATAAAAGTGACATTTTCCAATGAAGAGATTAGCAAAACAGAACCAAGAGAGAGTATAAAGTAGAGGAGAAAAGATGTAAATGAAATAGTGACAGTAAAAAGAAATTGCGAAACTATATGAAAACTTTAAAAAGACTTCTAAAGATTTTAGTAAATGGGTTTGGTGGGAGTGTGTGTTTCACTTCATAATTATTCTTTAAAGTACACATATGTTTTAAGTACTCCCTATATTCTATGTCACTAAAAAAAAGAAAGTGGGAAAAAATTCTAGTAAACTAATAAAATCTGCTGTAAAAATAACAAATTCTGGTTTAAAAGAAGCTCTTATAACATCATCAGAAAATGTGACCTCAGTCTGAAATGTATAAAATACACAAAGAGAAACGTATTTTTAACTCTGGTAAAAATGAGACTATCTGGTAGGACAATTATAGACTTATAATTACAGAATACAGAAAACAGATCTTAATGAAGAGGAGAGGCTGATACATGAGTTTATGACAAAATTTTAAAAAATATATAAAAGATTTGAGAATAAAAAGATATTTTAGAAGTATCTTCCAATCCCAAATCTATCTATGAATTTCACTTAAAAATCAAGGAAGAAACTAACCTTTCTTAATGAAGAGGAGAGGCTGATACATGAGTTTATGACAAAATTTTAAAAAATATATAAAAAGATTTGAGAATAAAAAGATATTTTAGAAGTATCTTCCAATCCCAAATCTATCTATGAATTTCACTTAAAAATCAAGGAAGAAACTAACCTTCCATACTCCCTAAATAATATAAAAATATTATTTAGTGGAAAAAAATATTGAATAGTTTTGGGTAACCAAAAAACAGTTTATAAACCTCAAGGAAAATAAATAAGAAAAATAAAAATGAAAGATATAGTTAATTTTGGTTATGAGCATTTGGAAGGGACTATGACAAAGATAAATCTGAAATTGCATCTATTTTATAGTTCCCTTTGAAAAGCACCATAGTATCTTTGACTCCTCAAGCAGATTTACCTTCCTAATGATGTTTGGTTTAGGGTAACACTAAATCAGTTCCATAGCACACATTAAGCAGAAAGCAGAAGCATGAGAAGTTAGGAAGAAATTCACCTGGGATTAAAAATTATGTGCAGAGGGCCAGCCCGTGGCTCACTCAGGAGAGTGTGGTGCTGAGAACACCACGGCCCCGGGTTCAGATCCTATATAGGGATGCCTGGTTAGCTCACTGGTTGAGCGTGGTGCTGACAACACTAAGTTAAGGGTTAAGATCCCCTTACCAGTCATCTTTTAAAAAAAAAAATTATGTGCAGATAATCTACTCATCAGTCAGCATTCATATTTAACTGAGAAAGTGGAAGACTCTTGCTCTGAAAAACCGAAGAGTTTCTGGTTTTAAAATGGGTATTTTCTCTCAAACACAAGCGAGATCTAGAATGCCTCTTAAAGAGACAGGTATTTGTTGTCATTGTTGTAGGATAGTGATTCTTAACGACTAAAATAGAAATGAAAAACAGAAGAAAAAAAACAATTTAAACTTGAAATGTAGTCATATTAACCAACTGAACTATGATTAGTGTTTTTATTTCTGCAAAGCCATTTGAAAATAAAGAACAATGATATAATCAATCAAATATGTCAGCTGATTTGGGAACAAAGCTATTTATTTTGTCTGGAGAACATAAACATGCCACTATTATTCAATTACAGTTTCACCACCTTGTTACCACCACTTTGACAGGCTTTCTTTAGGTCTTTTAAATGTTAATTTCAATGAACTTACATTCTTTCTGTGGGAGTCATTCAAATATAAGAATAAACAACCACAGGAAGTTGAAAATGATGATCAATAGGCAATGGCAATAAATAACTAAAGCTACAACTTGACACGTGCTTGAAAAAGACCAGATATGTTAGAAGCCTGACTACAGAATAAATTTCTCTTTTGTCTCACCTATATATCTTATAAGGGGCAGAGAACTGCTGAGGAAGAAAAAAAGCATTAGAAAGTATCTGTAGGAGCTGGATTAATCTGCAAAGGCAAGGTCACAATTAAATAAATAAAATTTCACTGACTTACACCACAAGCAGAAAAATTATCAAGTCCCTTAAAATGAGACAAGGGGAAATGGGTGGTAATTGATAATAATGAAACAAAAACAATAACAATGATGATAGAAGAAAAGAGAATGAAAGAAAAATACATGCATACAGTAAATTTGAAATTTGGTGAGAATCCTCCACAACCATTTTGAAACACACAGAAAAATAATATAAGCATGTACCTTTATTGTGCATTTTAAATATTTCTAAGCATTAGAATACAGTTTCAGAATGAGCTGCTTGTTTCCTCTTTGTGGATTTTACAAAAAAGAATATAACTCACAGCATTTGTAAAGTGAATCATTTAAAAATCTGTGTTAAGCCTTGTTTTGCTTGTTTATTCCATATGTATAAAGGTAAATGCAGTTCATGTTATATATGCTCATTTGAAGAACAACGATTTAGGATAGAAATGAATCACCTTCTCATGTCTTTTGGTGTGATGAGTATTTCTTTAAAGAGGACACATCATGTGTGTATGTAACAGAATGGCAGCCAATGAAATAAGATCAGGCTAGACCTTATGAGGAAAAAAGGAAATTAAAAATTATCATTATCACTATCACCTGCAGGGAGTAATTTATCATTTCTGTTCTTCATTGGTATCGTGTTCCAACAGCGTGTGGTTACAGCAGATACAATTAGGCAGCTGGCCACAGAAGGAGGAGGATAATGTGCTTTTGATGGAGTTTATCCAAGCATGGAGACAGAATGCTTGTAATCCATGCAGCAGAATCACTATAACAAAAATACAATTCGTTTTTTGTTGGAGAATTTCTTTAGAAATCTTGACATGGAATTCAAAAGCCAAATGATGATGAGTCTGAAGCAAGCAAAGACTAAGCACATAACGCATAAAAGTGATTATTATAGCTTACATCACTGTAGATAAACCAACCAGATGAAAATACAAACAAACTGCTGCATACAGAGCATAAACTCGGCTAGTGATAATTGGTGTTTAAACTAAGACATAATCAACAAATATTAAAATTACATATTATGATTTGCTCCCAATATTAACTTTATCTTAAATTATGGACACTTCCTTCTTCAATTAATTTTCTATTTTTTCCCAAGAGAAAATTTGCATCTTTTCTTTCTTTCATGATTCCTCTAGGGAACAATACACATTAAGTGCTATATACATCTCTAGGGATACTACCAGACTGAATGGTGTTTAGAAATAGACCAAGCAATATGGGAAATAGCAAGACAGACAATAGGTCTAAAAATGTGAAAAAAGACACTTTTACTGAAAAACTCAATGTAATTAATTTTTGATCTACTTAAAGTATCCTCAGCTAATAACTGAAACGCCTTTTAAATTTATTTAGATTGCTCCCTTGTAATTTCAAAATTGCTTATTAAAGTGATATAGGGGACAAAAGGGATTGACTCTTCCGAGTCTAAAACACAAGTACTTTGGGCCGGCCCCGTGGCGCACTCGGGAGAGTGCGGCGCTGGGAGCGCAGCGACACTCCCACCGCGGGTTCAGATCCTATATAGGACTGGCCAGTGCGCTCACTGGCTTAGCGTGGTGCGGGCGACACCACACCAAGGGTTGCGGTCCCCTCGCTGGTCACGGAAAAAAAAAAAAAAAAAAAAAAAAAAAAACACAAGTACTTTAATTTTGACATTTCATAAATTGATAACTCGCATGCATTAATTGCTCTAAATTTGTTCCTCGCTATAAACACAAGATATTGTTTTATAAAGTCCACATTCATTGAGATTTCCAGATATTTTCACTTTTAAAAAAGCTTTTGATGTCTAATGTGCATGTAGAAAAGTGCACATCATGGTGAATTTTCAAACTGAATACAGCTGTGAAACCCACATTCAGATTACGAAACCGAACACCTCAGCACCCTAGTAGTCCCCCTTGTGTATCTAGCCAATGCTAGGCATCTCCACCCCCAAAGTGTAATCACTACCTTAAAATCATAGATTAGTTTTCCCTATTCCTATACTTGAACACAAGTAGAATCATACATCATGTAGTCTTTTGTGTCTGGCTAATTTTCCTTAATATTGTTTGTAAGATTCACCTATATTGTTGCATGTCATTGCAGATCATTCATTTTCATGGCTATAAAGTTTATGTGACTATACAATTTATCCAGTCTACAGCTGATGACAATTGAATAGTTTTAAGTTCAGACGTTTATAAACAGGGTTGCTATGGACTTCTAGTACATGTCTTTTGGTGAACAAATGTACTCATGGCTGTTGGGTATACATCTAGGAATAGAACTACTGGCATGTACATATTTACCACTGTTGTTAATCTTTATTCCTTCCTGTATTTCTGGCCTTCCATCAGGGATCATTTTCTGTTTACCTGACTACCCTTTCGTACAGGTTTTTTCAGGAAATTCTCACTCCCTCTCTTTCTGTTCATCTGAAAATATCTTTATTTCAGCTTCATTCTTAAAAGGAATTTTAACTGAGTAGCTTCAGGGTTGGCAGTTATTTTCTTTCAGCACAGTGATGATGTCATCACTGAAGTATCTTCTGTCTTTTCAATTTCATTGTTCCTGTTGAGAAGTCATTTACCAGTCTACTCACTGCTCCTCTGAAGGTAATTCTCCATAGCTCCACTTTTAGGATTTTGTCCTTGGTTTCTGTACTTTTATGAGGATGTGTTCAGATGTGGATTTCTTCTCTCTTTTTAATTGAGATGTCATTCACATGCCATAAAAATTTATCCACTCAAAGTGTACAATTCAATGTTCTTCAGTATATTCAAATTGTGCAACCACCACTACAATCTATTTTAGAACATTCCTATTTCCCAAAAAGAAATCTAGTATCCATTCACCTCTCATCTAGTCAATGTCTATAAATTTACCTACTCTGGATATTTGATGTAAATGCAATCATTCAATAAGTGGTCTTCTGTGATTGGCTTCTTTCACTTAGCATGTTTCCAAGGTTTACTCATGTTGTATCATGTATCAGTACTTCATGCTTTGCTAATTTACCTCTCTGATACCTTCAACCAGATAATATTTTGTGGTTTTTTTCCAGCTTTTGGAGTTGCTCTCAGCCAAAGGGTCATTCTCTTTTACATAGTCCACCTAGTCCACCATTACAGGTGGCAGATTCTTCACTGCATTGCTTTTTCTTACCTAAGGACCCCTGCCTGTTAATGCGCACCCCTGGTTCTCTTAACTCCACCCTTGTCTCAGTTTCAATGTTACTTCCTCTGGGCCGCATTCCCTAGTTCCACAGAATAGATTATGATACATCCATGAAATGTTACTGCACTCTCTTGAATAACACTCCCCACACTCATAATGCTTTTTGTTCGACAGTAGATCCCAGTAGGCCCTTCAGGGCAGTCTCAGCACCTTTGTGTTCACCTCCACATCCTCACTGCCTAAGCCCAATGCCTGGGGTGAAAATAACTAAATAGTGAAAACATCTAAATGGTGAAAACAACTGTGTAGAGTTGCACAAAGGCATGAAATTGCCTGGAATGTCCAAGGACTGTAGGAAATGAATAAAGATTTGTTAATTGAGTAAATAATTTGTTAAATTATTTGTTAAATGATAAAGTAATGTATATGTTCTACCCATCCCAACCTTTGGGAAAAGGAAACCATGATGCTTTACTTCTCTCATAACTTCCTATTTTTCATTCAAAACTGACATCAGATGTCAACTACTTCAGAGAAATATTTCCTGACATCTGTACCAACAACAATTAATCACTCCCCACTAAAAAGGAAATATGGTGTTAGAAAGGCTTTCTAGAAGAAGCCGTGCCTAAGGTAAAAACCTTAAAGATGAGCAGATTATCAAGAAAAAGTAAGAGTGCTCCTCTATTATTAAACACCACATTACAATGATCTGTTTATGTGTTGTTCTCTCCTCAACAAATATCTTTCAGGCTAGAGGCTACATTTTGGTTCTTTTTTATATTCAAAGTGCCTAGTACAGAAGCTAACATATAGTATTAATATTCAATCCATGTTGCTTGAATGACAAGTGATCTTGAAAAGTATTTTTCCTGCCTGTGTTTGCTATTTAAACAGTCTTGCAGCTTGCTGCTTCTCTAGATTTCTATCGCCTCCGGCTCCCTCACACATCATCAGTTTCTCACTGATTGATAAATGATTACTGTTTCCTTACATTCCATTTTTCATGCTGATTTCCAATGTTCCCTAAAAACTATCCACGCAAGGATTCTACATTCCATTCCTTGTTTCTCAAATGGCAGAGAATACTATCAGTGGCAAGTAAACACTGTATTTTTAATTTTAAGAATATATACATTCACCTGAACAAAACAGCAGATATACAGATTTATTTAAACATAAAGGAGCAAAGAAGGAAGGAATGAAGGAAAGAAAGAAAGAAAAGACCACAACAATACGTTGAACTTTCAGAAGGAGAGAACAAATCTAAGGATACTAGAGATGGTGGGGAGGGTGAGAGGGGGTTTAGGAAGTGATAGGTCAGGCAAAGGGCATAAAGAAATATCATGATTTGTAAGAATGAATATGCTAATAAAAAAAAAAAAAACAAGGCAGAACAGGGACTGGCCAGTTAGCTCAGCTGGTTACAGCATAGTGTTATAACACCAAGTCAAGATTCAGATCTCCATACAGGCCAGCCGCCAAAAAATAAAAAAACCAAGGCAGGACAAAAAAAATTAGTTTTGTGATTGTGGACAAGGTTTAAAACTGAAAACTACTAAAACTCATTTTTGTGGCTAGGTGATTAAGTTCTATACCAAATGCTACTGTCTTTTTAAGCCTTTAGAAATGAAATTAAGAGGGCCGGCCCGGTGGCATACTGGAGAGTACGCCGCTTGGGAGCGCAGTGGCGCTCCCGCCGAGGGTTCGGATCCCATCTGGAGACCGGTTCCCACTCACTGGCTGAGCGCGGTGCGGGCGCAACACTGAGGGTTGCGATCCCGTTGCCGGTCTCCAGTACGGGCGCGACACCGAGGGTTGCGATCCCGTTACCAGTCAGTAAAAAACGACAAAAAGGAAAAAAAAAAAAAAAAAGAAATGAAAAATTGAAAGAAACTATTTAACAGACAGGAAAAAGGGGGCAGGTAGAAGATGTGATATACTTTACTTTCCAGAAATGAATAGTTTTTTTCCTCTTTTGAAACACGAGGTAAAGATATGGCTACCACCTCCCCACTTAAGCCCTTTTCTATAATGCATCATATATCTGGGGTGGGAACTAAATAAATCTCGCAATATTCATATATGTTTTTCATTTAGAAGGTGCCATGTTCCAAAGAAGGTAATTATACTAGTTATCTTAAGTTCTGGCTTTATATTTGTAATTTCAAGTGTTTTTCTGGTTGCAATCCCTGGACGCTGCTGGCTGAGACAATGACTTAATTTCTGGGGACCAAGAATTCAGTCCAGCCCATCGCATATCCATGGAGTTGGATGCTGGATGAAAGGAAGAAAAGGAAAAAGAAATCAGATTGAATACTATGACACAGCCTTTGAGGACAGCCAGGAATATATCCCTTGTTAAACGAAAGGTCATTCTGTAATAGTTATATCAATGTCTTAGTGATCTAAAAACATGGAATATATCCCTTGTTAAACGAAAGGTCATTCTGTAATAGTTATATCAATGTCTTAGTGATAGTAAGACCCTTTGCAAAACAGTAGGCAGAAGGGGTGCAGTTTTGCTTTGAGAAGCAGCTGATCTGCATAAATGCAGCATTTTGAAAGAAGGCCTAATTTCTTTATTAGATATTAAGGTGTACAAATAGGTCTAAGGGTTTTCACTGCATACCTCTGTCTTTGAGATCTTTGAAGCGGTACTTAAAATCAAATCAGTTAGGCTTATTCAGTCTTCATGGACTAAGTAAATCCCATCTATAAATTCCCATTAGCAAATGGATAAGTTAAAATAAACAAAACAAATAAAAACAAACAACCCTGTCCTTAAGAATGTAGCAAGACGGGAAAGTGAATGGGAATATTAATCAAATCATTTATCAAGCATTTTCTATGTGCCAGGCACAGTAGTAAATGATTGCATGAATTATCTCATTCAGCACTCAAAATAATACCTAAAAGGTAGGTATTGGTATTATCTCTACTTCTGAGATGCAAAAACTGAAGTTCAGAGAAGTTAAATACTTGTGTAAAGTCATATTGGTAAACTCAGGTCCACTGGGTCTAAAGCTAAAGCTTTTAACCAGTGCTATATTATTACTGTTTAAACTTTTCTTCTTTGATTTTATTTTCTTTTTTTAAAGAGAACTGATTTTTAGAAAACTCTCTTCCATTTCAAGATTGGTCCTTTTCTCATTTTAGAAAGGAAAGAGAAAGATAATCTCATTTTGGCAAATATTATAAAGTATGTTCTGAGCCATCTGGTGGGTGTGTGTGTGTATGTGTGTGTGTGTGTACACACATATATATATGTGTGTGTATACACACATATATATATGTGTGTATATATATATACATTTAAAACAAAAAATTTATTTTTCCAATTCCTGACTCATCTTTCTAGGAGGACTGAACCATCCTACTAATACATACATACACATTAGATGTCCAGAAACATTAAGCTTTTTAGAAGATGTGAATTCCAATATTCATGATGGTTTCTATGAGGGCATAAGTTAAAAAAATCTGAACTGGGAAGATTACTTCCTTACAGGTCATTACTCTAGGGATTATTGCCTGAATCAAAGAGGAAAATAACTGGTCACACTCATTTATTATCACAATCTAATAATGCTAATTGGCAGCCTCTGTGATAAGTCTAGGGAGAACTCCCCTGACATCTCTAATCAAGAGTCCACTATTATTGATTATTTGATAAATAAGCCATTTTTGTGCTTATTGCTGTGCTTGAGATATTTTAGTCCTGCTTGAGTGTGATTATTTCTTTCGTAACTTATTCTGACCCTCGACAATGCTGATTTCAAGCATGACCCTATACCTATCATTAAATGATTATAATGTACCTTAAGAATTTGAAGATTCCACTCAAATTGTATTTTAGAACAATTTGATGTCCAAATCCTTTTATTATATAACTCAATTGGAGGCTTTAGAATCAGTCAATTTTTTTTTAAATGCAGATTCAGAGGCATTATTTATTGCATGACTTTCAAGAGAGAATCAGGCACATGAATCTCTATCAACTCCCTGAACATGTTATTTTACTCAACTTCAAGGTTCCTCATTTTGTGGCCTTTGCCATTTTGACTAGGTTTAAATCATGATTTCAATGTTAAAGGTGATGCCTTCCACTATTCTACCCAATGAATGTATACCTCAAAGTTAATACGAGGTAGGAAACATATCTAGTCTTTTCAAAAATTAAGTTTTTCTTAATAGTAATGTTTCCAAGGAGAGAGTATAAAAGTATACAGGAAAGCAACTAAACACAAAGAATGGGTTAAAGAAATACAGATCTTAAAAAGGCTAAAAGCCTCTGGGGTCGAGTTTAGAAGGCTCTAGACTCTCTGAGGTTGGAAAAATGAAAGCTAAAAGGGGATAGAGTGGAAGTAAATTTTGTAAGCAATGTATAGATGCAACTGGACTTTCAATCAAATATAAAAAATATCCAAACTAGACAGAATCCCTTTGAAAGATAAAAATCCTTTTATAGTACTCATTCTTCAAAGGATAAGTCACATATGGGCAAAGTCTCAGACAATCAAAATTACTCTGGGAAATCTCTTAATAAGGTGTCATATTAGAGACTAACATATAAACCATTTCTCAGTAAATTCAAGACAACCAGTTCTTCAAGCAATGGCACAAATCACCATTTCTTTGGTTGGGCTCCAGACAAAGTAGATGCCTTATACTAGAACACCATGTTGTATTAAAAATGCATATTTTTAAAATCAAGAATCACATGCAGTCTAGCAAGATGCTCATACTACAGAAGTACTTGGAAGCTGATCACAACTGAAGAAATGGCAGATGTATTTCCCACCTCATGCTAATTTGGGGGTACATGTTCACTGAATAAAACAGAGGGCAGAATCATCTGCACTATTTAGACCATTATTTCTCTCACAGACTGTTTTTTTACCTGAATGTTTACAGTTAATTGCATAAGTTATATTTGCACATGATGCTATGCCACTGGATTTGCTTTAAAAAATGAGCTTCTAGAATCCAACAGCCTCAAGAAGAAGTGTAGGTTAAACAATACATCCTACTTCAAGAATGATTTAATAATTTTAAGATTGCCTAAAATGCTTTGTCAAACAGTATCAGCATATTTTGGGGAATATTTTCAAAATATCCTTCCACAAAATGTTCTTTGGGTCACTACTCTCATGTATCTGGACCAAATGTCACAAATCTGACTTGACAAGACAGGCCACAGAAAAATACTACAATTCCCTAGTGGATATTACTATTTGCATATCTCAAAGCCATTTCAAATTCAACATATGAATAATTGAGCTTTGGATCCTCACTGCTAAATATGCTCTTCTTCCAGTTTTCTTTGTCTTAAAAGATAATACCATAATTCGTTGAATTGTACAAGAAACCTTGGAGTCAGCACTGATATTTCTTTCCCTCTTCCCCCATTAACTAATCCATCCTTAAGTCCTATCAAGTTTACCTCCTCTAACTCTTGAATATGTCTACTTTTCTCCATCTCCACTAAAACTACCTTTGTGAAAGACATTGCCAATTCTTGACTGAGCTACAATAACGGACTACCCTTTGGCTTCCCATATTCACTCTGGTCTCCTATTTATTTTCCACATTCCATGATCCTTCCAAAGTACCCTTCTGATCACATCACTCTCTGCTTAAAAAATATCATAATTATTTCCAACTGTTCTAAGAAAAAGACCCAGACAGCATGAGGTTCTAAATGATCTGTTCGGCTCTCCAACTCTTTAATCACTATGGTCTACATGTTCCAGAAAGCTAAGCTTCTTAGAGCTCTTTGTACCCATCAAGCTACTGACCTCTAGACAGACTTTTTTGTTTGTTTTTGGTGAACTTTTAAACTGAAGTATTACATACATGCAAAAAATAAGAGATATTTCTTTTAGCCAATGTGAGAATGAATATCTTTTTTCTTTTAAAAAACTGCTTTATTGAAGTGTATAGGTATAAAACACACACACACACACACACACACACACACACAAAAGTGAGCATGAGCAATTCACTGCGATACTGCTTTATTGAAGTGTATAGGTATAAAACACACACACACACACACACACACACACACACACACAAAAGTGAGCATGAGCAATTCACTGCGATAACAGCTCAGTGAACTGTTTCAACATGAACACACTTGTATAACCACTGCCCAGATCAAGATATAGGCCACTCCAATACCCGAGAAACCTCTATCATGCTCCCTTCCGATGATAACCATTATTCTGATGTCCACGACTATATATTAGTTTAGCCTGTTTTTGAAATTTAAATATTCAAGCTTTTCTGTGTCTGGCTTTTTTTTGCCCTTTTCTCATGAATTTTTTGTTCATGAAATTCATCCATGCTGTAGTGTATACTCAAGCTCATCTTTTTTCATTGCTGTATTCTCCTCCATAAACATACCACATTTATTCATTCTGCTGTTGATGAATGTTTGGGTTGTTTCCAGTTTGGGGCTATTGCGAATAAGGTGCAATGGACATTCTTATACATGTCTTTTTGGTGAACATATGAACACATTTCGGTTGTGTAATACCTAGGAGTGAAATGGTTAAGACACAGGATAAGCATGTTCTGCTGTTGATGAATGTTTGGGTTGTTTCCAGTTTGGGGCTATTGCGAATAAGGTGCAATAGACATTCTTATACATGTCTTTTTGGTGAACATATGAACACATTTCGGTTGTGTAATACCTAGGAGTGAAATGGTTAAGACACAGGATAAGCATGTACTCAGCTTTGATAAGTACCTACAGCAGGTAGCTGGAATGTACAGAAATGGTTTTACCTCAATGCAGTACCTTTCCCTCATCACTAATGCATTTCTTAGAACACTGTTGTTAGTGAGATTCTATTAAAAAACACCCTACTGTGTAAAAATTTAAACATATACACAATTATAGAATATCTGAATACCTATCTCCTATATTCAATGGTTACCAATATTTGACACACTGACTTCATCTATTCTCTCTCCCCTCCCCTTTTTCTGCTAAACTATTTCGAAGCAAATGCACCGCATCATGTCATTTTGTCCCTACATACTTCAATTTGCACCTCTAAGAAATATGGACATTTTGTTAGGTAACTACAATGCTCTTATCACATGTATACAAATTCTCAATAATTCTTTGGTATTATCTAATATCCACATAGTGAATTTTATTATCTGTCTTCCCCCACTAATGCCTTGTGAATAGAGAAACTATCTGTTTTGGCTTGTTACTATAATCCCAATGCCTCTCAGCTCTTAGTACATACTACCACTCAAAGAACCTTTCCTGAGAATAAACGAAGGGATTTAAGTGTTCTCACCACTCTCTAAGCCCAACTAAAAAGGTTCAAGTTTCAGAGAAGAGTAAAAAGTTCAAGACCATGCTCCAGATCATATGGTCATTCACACAAGGAGAAACCTAAAACTGACTGTAGAGGTGAAATCACATAATTAGAAATTCTTTCCTCCAAGACGTAAAATTGACTTAATGAAGCCTATTAAAATATATACCAGATGTCCCACTAAAATCTATGATGCAAGTTCAAGACAAATCTTACTATTTCCAAGCAGCACAGATGTGTTTTAATAATTAGTTTCTTTTGCTGATTAGTTTTGCAAGGTCAAAATTAGGTCAATTTACATCAAAAAGTACTAAGAGCTGACTAAATACCCAGGAATGAGTTTGGAATTAGTAGGTTTCTACTGTCAGAGATTTTTCAAAACAACACAATTGCAAAGAAATGGGTTCATCTTGAAGATTTTTTCTTAAGCCATTAGAAAAATTTAAAGCTTAATTAAAAAGTAAAATGAAAAGAGTAGTATGACTAAGGAATTGAACTGAATTGTAAACATTTTAAAGTTTCTTTTAGTAGCAATTGCATTACTCTTAAAAAACTGAGTAACTCAAAGACTTGTTTTGACTCCATCCAAAACTAATTATCAATGCCTCTTAAATATCTTTCTACCACTTATCAAGAATATCATTTTTAAAAAAGGAAAGAACAGAATTAAGAGGTAATATGCAATTTATTTTTAGTTCACTAACTTTTGTTTACTTTCATTTACTTCTCCTAACTTTTAAAAATTCTAAATACATAGGCCCAGATTTATTTACCAGATTGGGCAGCTGGCTGGTATGGAGATCCGAACCCTTAACCTTGGTGTTGTAACACTGTGCTCCAACCAACTGAGCTAACCAGCCAACCCCCGAGATTGGGGTTTAAAAAACAATTTATTCAGGGACTTCTGCTTCTAGTTGGGATATAGAGGTTACAAAAGACTCCCGCTTTGATGTAACAAAATGAAACACTAGAAAACCTAAACAATCATATTTTTCATTAAAACCATCAAAGGGACCTGGATGCAAAGAAGTTTAAATAAACTATTTCCAGAGAGGTATGAATCCTTCCTACATGAGCAGAAACAAATAGTGGCTTTCGTACCTGAGGGCATTTGCCCAATGCTGGAGCCATGTGGTGGACAAAGTAGCAAAAATGCCATAGGCACAGGAACTTTGCAGGGACAAGGAGAAACCAGCCAACTTTTAATAACCAGGCCTGGACTAGTACAGTGCACTGGAATTTGAAGAAGCCCAAAAGGCAGAGATGGTCCTTTCTGCAAACCAATTCTCATGCTACTTATCAAGAGGTGGATGAAGCTGGTGGTTGTGTTGCAAAGCAGGAAGAACATTAAGTTCTCTCGCAGTGCTTAGGTACTAAGCCAAAACCATTTGTAACCACACAGTTCCCTGTTAGCATTAATACGACTTTACTATTCATTTCTGCTATTCCAGAAACACTTGCCCAGAAAGATGAGGTTCTTTCAGATATCTCAAGAAAACCTATTTATCTAAACAAACTTATCAACTAACCTTCGGAGAATAAATACCCTCTTCTCAAAAACAGATTGCTCAAGAACACTAGATCTAACTGTAATTTTTTATTTTAACCAACCTCTCACTATCTTTCCACCCCTCTATCTTTACCATCCTCTGGTAACCACTATTCTACTCTCTACTTCTATGTGATCAACTTTCTTAGCTTCCACATATGAGAACATGTGGTATTTCTCTTTTTGTTCCTGGCTTATTTCACTTAACAAAATGTCCTCCAAGCTCATCCATGTTGTCTCAAGTGATAGGATTTCATTTATAGATGAATAGTATTCCATTGTGTATATGAGGGAATGTCAAAAACTTCATGGAAAGATTCATATTATCTTTTAATTCTATTTTTCCATGAGCTTTCTCGTATATGCCACATTTTCTTTATCTGTTCATCTGTTGATGATCAATTAGGTTGATTCCATGCCTTGGCTATCTTGAATAGAACTGCAATAAACATGGAATTTTTGTTTTTCAAAATATCTCTTCAACATACTCATTTCATTTCCTTTGGATATATAAATAGTAGTGGGATTGCTGGATCATATGGTAGTTCTGTTTTTAGTTTTTTGAGGAAACTCCATCCATACTGTTTTCCATTATGACTGCATTAATTTACTTCCACCAACAATGCATAAGAGTTCCCCCTTCTCTTCATCGTCACCAGCAGTTTTTATTTTATGCCTTATTAATAATAGCCATTCTAACTGAGGTAAGATGTATCTCATTGTGGTTTTGATCTGTATTTCCCTGACGATTAGTGATTTTGTGCATTTTTTCATATACCTCTTAGCCATCTGTGTCTTCTTTGAGAAATGTCTATTCAGCTCCTTTGCCCATTTTTTAATAGAATTGCTTGTTTTTGTTGTTTGAGTTCCATGTATATTCTGGATGTTAACCACTTGTTGAATTATACATAGTTTGCACATATTTTCTCCCATTCTACAGATTGTCTCTTCACTTTGTTGATTGCTTGCTTTTCTGCACAGAAGCTTTTTAGTTTGATATAATCCCATTTGTCTATTTTTGCTTTTTTTGACTGTGGTTTTGAGGTCTTCTCTATAAAGTCTCTGCCCAGACCAATGTCCTAAGCGTTTCTTCTGTGTTTTCTTCAGTAGTTTCATAGTTTTGGGTCTTATATTTAAGTCTTCAGTCCATTTTGAGCTGATTTTTATATATTTTTAGAGATAGGGATCGGTTTTATTCTATTGCATATGGTTATCCAGCACCACGTATTGAAGAGACTGTCCTTTCCCCAGTGAATACTCTTGGAACCTTTGTCAAAAATCAGTTGGCTGTAGGGCCGGCCCGGTGGCGCACTGGAGAGTGCGCCGCTTGGGAGTGCGGCGGTGCTCCCGCTGAGGGTTCGGATCCCATGTGGAGACCGGTTCCCGCTCACTGGCTGAGCGCGGTGCAGGCGCAACACCGAGGGTTGCGATCCCGTTGCCGGTCAGTAAAAAAGACAAAAAGGAAAAAAAAAATCAGTTGGCTGTAGATGTGTGGCTTTACTTCTGGGTTCTCTGTTCTATTTACAGCTAGATAAGAGAAATAAGATCTAGTGTTCTAGGGCACTGTAGGGTGAGTATAATTAACAACAGTTTACTGTTGTTAGAAATAAGATCTAGTGTTCTAGGGCACTGTAGGGTGAGTATAATTAACAACAGTTTACTGTTGTTACTTTCAATTAGCCAGAAGAGAAGATTTTGGATGTTCCCAACACAAAGAAATGATAAATGTTTGAGCTGACAGGTATGTCAACTGACTTGATTTGATCAATACACATTGTATACATGTATTGAAATATCAGAGTACCTGATAAATATGTACAATAAAAAATTTTAAAAAGAGAATAGATTGCTCGACTAGACTGATTACTCTTCAAGACTCACTTTGAAATCCGCCCCTCAATGTGTCTACCAATTCTCAACTGAAACCATGCCAAGTTATTCATGTCATGAATACATGCCTAATCCCAATCAGGACCTTTCCCCTCCCCTCCAACCCTACTCCACATTGAAAGACACACTGAAAACTGGATCCTCCAAATGCATAAATATTGACAGTCTTCTTTCCTCTGAGATGCTAATAAGACTGTCAAACTAGTAGCTTTCCTTGCCATAGTAAACTATAATTTCAGCTTTATTTTGACTATCTTCCCAAAATATTGGCAAGAGTAAAGGGCCTGATCCTGTGTTCACAGAATTGAAAATGAACTGAAATGACACCAAGCCCTGACTCAGCTTAACTCCAGGTTAGATCAAAGGAATCAGCCCAAGGGAAAGGAAATCAGTATACTAAAAAGACACCTGTACACCTATGTTTACTGCAGCACTATTTACAATAGCCAAGATATGGAACCAGACTAAGTGCCTATCAACAGACGAATGGTGTAGTGGATTGAATGTCCCTCCCAAACTTACTGAAGCTTGAATTGTGTCACCCAAGTTTTATGTATTAGAAACTTGGCCCCCACTGTGACTGTTAAGAGGGTGGTAAATCCTATTTTGGTAATTGAAAGAGGGGGGGAAGGAGGCTTGAAGAAGAGATTACATTGCAGGACCATGACATAATGAAAGGATTAAAAATGGTGGTCACGGGAGTGGTTCTCACGGCTTTAAAAGGAAAAAGAATGAGGACGTTAGTCTCTCCTGCTTTCTCTGCTCCTCCATTTTCGCAATGTGATATACCTGTTGTCACTGAAGTCACCACCAAAGAAATCCTTCACCAGATGTATTCCCTGGACTTTGGATTTCCAGCCTCTCAAACTGTAAGCAATAAATTTCATTTCCTTATAAATCACCCAGTTCTGTGCATTTTGTTATAAGCAACAAAAATGGACTAATACAAATGGATAAAGAAAAATGTGGTATATATACACAATGGAATTCTACTCAGCCATAAAAACGAATAAAATCCTGTCATTCATGGAAGAAAGGATGAGCCTGGAAGACATTTTAAGTGAAATAAGTCAGGAACAGAAAGATAAATACCGCCATCTCTCACTCATATGTGGGAGCTAAAAACAGTGAGCTCATAGAAAGACTGTAGACTTGAGGTTACCAGAGGCTGCGAAGGGTAGCGGGGAGAAGGTTAGGGAGAGGTTGGTAAACAGATACAGAATTAACAACTACATAGAAGAATAAGTTCTTGTATTCTATAGTACTGGTAGGTTATCTATAATTAACAATAATTTATTGTATATTTTCAAATAGAAGAGAGGATTTCAAATGTTGTCATCACAAGGAAATGACAAATGTTTGCAGTGACAGATATGCTAATTAGCTTGATTTTATCATCAGTGTATATACATGTACCAAAATATTATTTTGTACCACATAAATATGTACAATTATTATGTGTCAATTAAAAATAAATAAAATATCAATATATTTTTTAAAAGGGATCAGCCCCTCATCCTGGCTAACTAGGGGATGCCCTTTTAGGAGAAAATATTACCTATTTTAGTCTGTACTATTCTTTTATACAATGATTAGCATAAAGTATAAAATTACGAAATATGAGAGGAAACTGAAAAATGTAACCCATAATAAAAAAAGCAACAGAAGCAGAATCGCAGATAGCTTGGGGAATTAGCAAATAAATCTTAAAAGAATGATTATAAATATGTTAAGGAATTTAGATAAAAAGAATGACAGATTAAAATGATAGCTCTAAAAATGAAAATAGAAATTCTAGAACTAAAAAATGTATCTGAAATGAAAATACTTATTGGCTGTTAATAAACAGCAGAATACAGAAAAGAAATAATCAATAAATTAAAACAGGTGATTTGATATTATCCAAAAGTGAACTTATTAAATGTCTACCATACTTGAGTCTTTTCCTTCAATCTTTTTATCCTTGGAAATAAAACAGGATTCCTCGTTTAAAATAATTTTTTTTTTTTTTTTTTGGCTGGCCTGGTGGTACACTCGGTAGAGTGTGGCGCTTGGGAGGGCGGCAGCACTCCCACTGAGGGTTCGGATCCCATATAGAAACCGGTCCGCTCACTGGTTGAGCGCGGTGTGGGTGTGACACCGAGGGTTGTGATCCCGTTGCCGGTCACGGTACGGGCGTGACACTGAGGGTTGCGATCCCGTTACCGGTCACGAAAAAAAAAAAAAGACCAAAAAAAAGGTAAAATAATTTTTTTTTCTCCTTTCTTTCAGGAGAGAGGCAGCCTTTTTTCTTCCTCATGAAACCTTAGCTACAAATTTTAATTACTAATTATAATTTTTACTTCAGAAAATAACTCTCTTCTGTGCTCCCGGTCCCAGCTCACTCTGTGTATATCTCTTATTTTTAAATTTTTATATTCACATTGAAATGTTCTCAGTGCTTTCCTGCTCTCATTTAAATGCCTTTTCAGGTTTTATTTGTTTCTGTTTTTGTTTTTTTTGTGCCCATATCATAGAAAAGTATGTAGTCAGCATTTAATATTTGCTTAATAAACTGAAATATCTGTTAATGTATATTTTAATTAAAATAAAGATTTTTAAAGTTATGGTTAAAAAGACATTAAATACCTTTCATATGTCACTACTCAAATTTATGTAGTTTGAAAAAATCCAAAATAAAGGACTTTAAGATGTTCTTAAATGAAAATATTTAAATAATGTATAAAAATATATTAATAGTTTATATAAACTGAAAATTGCTGTACCAGTTACTATTCTGATACATGCTAATAGAAAGGTAGAATGAAGAGAAAATATTGTGCTGTAATTAAGAAATAAAAATGATTAAAAGATGACATGTCAAAAAGCTTTACATGTCAAAGGTATTATTTATGTGTGTGAGCATGTAATCTGATAAAACCATCTTAAATATTTTCATTTGAAGGTAAACAGTTCATTTGTTATATAAAAAGCATTATAAAAAGTCATTTAATGTATACCTAGGATTATGAAAGAGAATGCTGTTCTATACCTGTAAGGTAGCTTACAGACAGATGCCAATATAAATGCTGCTGGCACACTGAGTAAAAGAACATTATTAAACAAATGACGTTAAAAATAAACTAGAACTCACAAGATAAAACATATTAGTTCTAAATTTTATAGCCTTAAACCTTTTGCTTTTGAACACTTACAAACTTCCCATAAAAATAATGAATTTTATTGTTCATTTACTGCAAAGTTAAGCAGGCTGACATGAAAGATAGAATGTTAGCTGCTAACTAAACCTTCAAACTCCATCATAAAAGCAAAAAAAACAATTGACCTAAACTGTAAATAATACCATATGAAAAAGTTAAAAATGCTCAGAAAATTGTTATGTATGTGTCACCAGTATTCATTGGAAAATTATCCTTCAACCATTACAGGCAACCAAGACCGAAGATATTTACATATAAATATCACACCATATTAAATTCCTAAAACATAAAGTTTGTTAATGTAAACATTAAGTTATAAACATTACCAAATTTCTTCTGTGGTATGTGTGTGTGATTGGGGAGAATGCAAAGAAAAGATTTTTTCTGTGAAAAGTTCTAACAACCCAGGGAAAGCTAACTACAAGCACTATCAGTCTATAGCACACATGCTACTGAAATTAAATGCAAAGAGGGTGCTCTTAGCATCTTGCTCCTTTGAAAAATCCAATTTCTTCTAATTTTTTAATTAGGCCACAAATTTAGAATCTCATTAAGAAATAAATGGTTATGCATATATTTAAAATGGGTTTACTATTCACAGAAATTGACCATCTTAACTTGCAGCGATGCATTTGAGTTTCAAGCACAAGAAAAAAAGCATTTGATATATCTGAAGGTCTGTACTTAGTAGTACAAATCCAGGTACTTTTTACTTCACTCTGTCTAATAAAGCCAAATTTCTTCCTCTTACTCCCCAAAGTTACTTCCTCTATCCCCTTTGCAGGAATTGGTTTTTTATTTTTCAATATCTTTACTATACAAAGGGGAAACAAAGATATAATTAAGCACTCATCCTTTTTAATACCTTTATAATGGATTATCCCATATAAACAGGGCAACTAATCTATCCATTCAAAAGTAGCCTTAGAGACCATGATTGCATAACAGCTCCAGACAGTTGGTAGGGGAAAGTGTAAGGAGTTGGCATTAACTCCAAAGAGCAAAAGAGAACTGGAGTGGATATGGATGGATAGTTGGGACTCATAAATAATGAAAACTTAACAAAAGCATTAGGCTCCCAAATTTTATTCATGCCAGCCTCATGTTAGAGTAAGCATACTGGGAAGAAAAGGAGGTTTCCAAGAAACACACATACTTAACACAACAACTACAAGCTTACTCTGAGAGGGTGAAGAAGAAAAAATTTCGAAGATCTACTTTTTATCTACCACAAAGAAGATGAGATATGTGACTTATTTCATGGTATAAATCTGTTATTCCTGTCTCAAGAAGAGTGCACTTTGATTATACACATTCTCTTTCCCTCTCCCTCCCAACAACTGCAAGACTATTGGCTGAAAAGAAAATTTTTCAAATCTTTTTCATATGTAACATGTTCCAGATTTGTTTCAAACACAGCATGCGGCCTGTTTCCTTCCATACCTGGAGTGTCTTATTCATAAGGTTTCTCTATGTTCTTTTAACAGTTGGTACAATTCCACTACAGTTTTTTGGATCAGGAAAGAGTAAGGACATTTACTTCACAAGTAAAACATTATAGTGAATTTTTTTTCTTCACCAGTAATATGGGACTATTATTAGTATCCACCTCAAATAGCTATTATGAGAATGAAAAATAATGCTTTTAATGTGATCAGCACATTACCTGACATTCATGTGTTCAACGACTATTAAATATTACCATCACAGGAAGACAATTTATATCAACTAATTATATGGCAGAATATCACAAGAGTTAACATTCAGTATAACCTGGCATGCATCCAGTGAATATGGTTTGTAACAACACATTCCTCCTGGAGTTATAGAACTATGTTATTCAGCAGTGAGCAGACATTATAAACCTCCTGCCACCTTCCTCCAAACCCTAGCCTGCCTCATTTCTAAAAAAACTTTTACATAAAAGCCATTCAGGCAAGTTGAGAATAAAAATGCAAATCTAAAAGGTACTTTATAGATGTAAGAAAATGTTAACAGTTTGTTTCTAATTCATTTTTCTCATGGAACTCTTGGACTGTGCAAGGAACAAATGCTGCAAGTACCTGTCTGATACTTACATTATTCTTCAATAGCAAAATTTTGATTATAATCTTTGGATTAAGTAAACATACCCGGTTTTTTTCTTGTTTTGCTTCTTTTTATTTTACTCTTTTAAGTATACGGAATAAAACTAAGATCACTGAAGGATACAGTTCTTTTAACACAAAGCTTCTTGCATTCTATCCCAAATAATAGGAAATAGAAAATAATTCGATATATGTGATATGAAACTCTTACTATAGCATAAAAGTACTGTAGCTAAAACTATTTTCCAAAATTTACTGATAGCTAGGGTTCCACACGACCTACATTCAGCCAAGCAGATGTGCTGAATGATGATTTGGAAGGAGAAACTGGTCAACATGAGTTGAGGAGCAGAGAGCAGGGAACAGGATGGTAGTGAAGGGTTTTATTTATCTGGGGTTGTCAGTGGTGGCTAACACTGAGTGGGCCAGGAGCATTAGGGTTAACAGAGCCTGCAGTGGTGAAGCCATCTTCCTCACAACAGAGGCAGCTTTGTAGCAGGCCAATTGTAAGGTGTTCTAGGAGTTGTTTCTAGAAGTTCAAAATACAGTCTGTTCTTTTAGGTCTCCTAATGTGTCTGGAAATTATCTTATTCCCTTTAATAAATCAGCTTCAGTTCAAACAAGGTGATCTAGATTCTGTTGTCTGAAACTAAGAACCCTGACCAATAAATCAGAAAATAAAGAACATTTCAATGCAAATCAATAAGCTCATCTATCTGTATATAGCTCAAAAATGTGAACAAGCAAAAACAC
This sequence comes from Galeopterus variegatus, assembly GCF_000696425.1. Lineage (NCBI taxonomy): Eukaryota > Metazoa > Chordata > Mammalia > Dermoptera > Cynocephalidae > Galeopterus > Galeopterus variegatus. Next base: position 273,231 of record NW_007728037.1, on the reverse strand, counting down.
AGTTTTTGACATCTTCACGAGAGTTTTATATCTGCTCTATTTTGATTTATATAAAAGTCACTGAAAATAAATTTGAAATATTATTTAATAATATTCATATGACTATAATTTCTAAGAATTCCCTTATAAATTGATCAATTTTTATTAATCAATATGGTCTTTTTTCAACCCTCAGGGATTACTAATATCAAAACTAAGAGGAAGTCTAGCAGTAGCCTCTAGCCTGTAATTTCAATTGGCCAAATCATTTCAATTACTAAAAAGCAGAAATAGAAAATTTGTGGGAAATGAATAGGAAGAATAAAATTCTGCTTTTTGTTAATTAAGTAAATAAATATAATGGGTACCTCAAAATCACAAATCTGGAATCTAGATACTTAACTTTTAAAAATTGTAAAGCCAACTTCAACTGAAAGAAGAATCCCTCTAACCATCAAAACACATTGTTTGTTAAATTCATTTGGATACAAAATAATTATTGGATCAAAAGGAACTGAAACAGTGTTTTGGTAGCTGGCTGGTATGGTGTACAAATGAACATAAGGCTGCACTCTAACCAACTGAGCTAACTGGCCAGCCCTGAAACAATTTCATATAATTATTTTTAATATAATTATTAAACCATATAATTATTTTCAAAATAATACAAATATTTATGTCAATACCCCTATGTAAATTCATACTTTCTAAAGTAAAGGCCCACATTTCATTAATATTCTGAGTCTCCTGGTAAAGGTAAATATTATCTTAAAATTAACAAAACAGTTAGAAATTATTTAAGAGAGGAAAAAATTTATATATTTAAATAAGAAATCTAACATTTCTGGCTACATTGCATGTGCCTTCATATATATTACCTCATTAGTCCACGTAATTAGTCATCAAGATAGAACGAATTATCCCTATTCTTCTTAAAGCAACTGAACAGTCTGAGGTATAGATTACTTAGGTAACTTGAATGAAGAAACAAGTCAGTAGCAGAACCAAATGTGAATCCAGATCTGCCTAACTTTTCTAAAGCTCATACCTTCCTTTTCTATTATACGAGGTTGATTCTTTAAAGAAAGATAACTCAGTATCGGGTTCTTAATTATTTTTCGTACATGAATATGAAATATTCTGCCAAATAAACACATCTTATTTCCAACTAAATTGAGTGTTAAGAGTTACTGGGAAGAGTAAGATCAGAACTTTTGTCTTTAAAGATAAAATTGAGCACTCTTGATTAATTATGGTAGGTAACAATGAAGAATTTATAAAGAAAAATCACTATGTCAGCACCGTTTCCTAACACTTTCTCTACTGTGCTAAACTAACTTTTCTGAAGTTTACTGACCTATTAAACCAGATCTGTTCAATGGCCTACCAAAAGCAAAGTAGTCTGTCAAAGGTAATAGAGCTTTTCATTTATCACAAGCCTGGTAATTAATTCATTAGCCTGCAAATCAACTGCACTGCAAGTGAAATTTGTGAAGTGGAATAAATAGCTTACCGTGCATATGGATGTCTTTGTGATTTTCAGTGTAAAATCTGAAGAAAACTCCAAGTCTGAGATAGATGTTGTATGGCAATCTATATGCTACCCATTAAAAAGAAGCAGAAGGTACAGTTTGGTAAAAAAAAGTAAAAAAAAAAAAAAAGCCCAGATTAACATTACTTCTTTTCTTTTTTTAATGAAAAAAGAATTATTGTAAACCAATGTTCTGCAAATTTTAATCACTGACACACTGTTTGGGGGATTATTTCCAAATTTAAGGGATACTAGCACTATTAATTTTTCTTTAAATCAAATTAGCATGTTTTACTTAGACTTCTTGTAAGCAACAGTATACATCAAATCATGGCTTTAATGTGCTACAGTTTTTCTAAGACACACTAAAATAAATAACTTTCAAATAAAAGTTTTCTGTGTTCCACCTAAAATCATTTTGCATACCATCTTTAGTATACCTGCCACATTTGCTATAAATTATGTTTGATAAGTCAATATTTTTATAGGAAAAGTTTTAAAATTCATTTCTATAACTGTATTAAAGGATAAGTTTGTTAGATATTAGGAAAAAATACCACAATTCAAACCAAACAGCAAAACTATTATGAGGATTTAACTCACGAAGAAAATAGCCAAATATCTTTATTTTCCCATTCTGCCCTGGTTCAATCCTGCCCCACTTCACTTTGGAGAGAGGACAGAATAGCATTTCATCTACAGCAATCTGACCAGAAGTGTGCTGTAAATGCTGCCATCAGTGACCTGCCAGGAGTGGATTATAACCTAGTGAACACAATTCATATAGCTACTTACCTGAGGCATTCCTCTATTTAAAATAGTTTGAGGAAAATTTTACAAAGTTACAATGTGGTTGGTTAACTTTTATTTGTAGGAGGACTGGGGAGCACAGAACAAACTATATTTACTTGAACAAATAAATGATTAATTTTTAAAAAGGGTATGTATACATTTTAAAAAACTTTGTTTTTCAATCCTAAATTTTCTATTTCAATTATTTATTCATAGCAGTTTTCGGTATTAAACAAAGAAAACACTAGAGAGAGAGAAATTAGCACTTACCCCCAACTGCCCTCTTTCTGTTCAGCCTTAAGGCTGAGTTGGCTACACTCCTACCCTGCGCCAAATATCCCAAGTAAATCCCTTATAATCAGTGTACTAGAGCACTGAACAGTCCTATAATCATCAATCAGGCTACATTATTTTTCCTTAAAAGCTGAATACAATTTTAATCAGCTTGCTCCTGTCGAGAAACTTCATGTTTATTATTCTATGCTAATTTTTAATACCTTATCCATTTAAGAAAATTAATAAACATTTACTGAATATTTTGTGCAGAGTACAATTATTGATACTATAAAAGTAACAGTGAAGGAGACAATATCCTGAACCTAATGCTAAATAAACTATATTTATTTGGTTACCTAATCTGGAAAGAGACAAATGAAGGAATTTTTAAGAAAATCTATATTATTTTTCACTGCCAAGTTATTAGTGAACCCATGTAAATTCAATGTACAAAAATTCACAATAATACCAGATATTAACATGGTAATAAATAAGATAATAAAACACAAAAGAAATTAACTGAGAAATATGAACATAGTATGGCTTTAATTTCATGGGCAAATTCACTGTAATAACTTAATCTGAAAAGTCTGGAAGAAATCTGAATGAGAGAAGTTAAACTGTGTGGAATACACGATATGAGTGAATAATCTGGCTATAAATGATATGCTAGAATAAGGCCAAGACATGGTGGTGAAGCAGCAATGACAGTACAACAAGGATTTTTTTGCCGTAATAAAGCCAAAATTAATGTAAATGATTCAACCAGTTCAGATTTGAAGGACTGTAAAACTGAGTAAAAGGAACTTCAATATGTACAGAAGTAATTCTAAATGGATGATACAGTCAACTGGTAAATACTTTTGTTATGACCACAAGTTGTTTTAGACTAATTAAAATTTGAAGAGTACTGTTTTGAAGGCCCATCTATAAAATGAATATATTGCTTTCAAATACTGAACTAAGAAGAATGGCAATACCATTATAAAAAAATTAAATTGGTAAAACACCTACCTTAATACCACAAGGGTCTGAAATAAGAGTCTTTGGATCTAACACTTCCACAACAGCTTCTGGAATAACTGCTTTCTTCATGCAGGACATGTTGAAGCCATAGACATTATCCCAAAATGCAATTCTATCAGCGTGTTTGTTCACATCACTCACGGCTACAAGGCTGATAGTGCAAATGTCAGGGTAGACTGTAACCAACAAAATGCCCAACAATTTACCATTATTTCCCTTTATGACAGAGTATAATTTTCTAAAGGCTAAATATAAATACCAAATCCATCAGTATGAATAACTACCAATGGGAGATTAAAGAAGGTATAGATCAGCGATAGCAACCACATTTTTTTAGCTTGTAGCCCCTTTAAAAAAAAGATACCCATTTCAAGACGATAAGATTAAAATAAGGACTTCAATGATAGGTTACTATTGAAAGTATTAAAACAGGATGATATAATTAAATAATCCTGAAATTAGCATATTTATTAACATTAGAACTTAAAATATGCAAACTTTAAAAAGGTTCTAGATCTTTACTTCATATACTACTCTAAAACATGCAGAAAGAGTTAAATCATTTAAAAAGATATGTGGCATGTAAAAAAATCATGCAATGGAATTTTATGGTTGTGTAGAAGACCAGTTCATATTACCCTGTCTTATTTAATATGAAAGGAAATATTTATGAGCATCAAGGTGCCAGACACATGTGCCAGACTAATTTACAGACTGTGACTACATTCCCCTACCCTCAAGAAACTTATATTTAGTCAATTTTGACAAATAAATACACAATTATTTGTAAGATAATAAATACTAAGAAAGGGAAAGTACAAGGTATTATGGGAGCTCACAGCAAAAAAGAACTAATCCAGATTTGGCTGAGACAGGAGAACAGGGCTATTTTGTAAGATAAGAACTAAAGCCCAAGTAAGTTAGGAGTAGGGAGGGAAAAAGTGTTCGAGGCAGAGTGAGCAGTGTGCATAAAGGGTCACAAGTAATAGATGCCATGGCCCATACACAATCCAGTTAGAAACAGTGAGATATAAGTTTAGAAAGGCAAGTCGGGACCAAAGAATACGTGGCTAAGTAAAACACATTAGTAGACTGGACTTTACTGTAAGAATAATGATAATCAGTGAAAAATTTTACATAGGGTAGTAACATGATCACATTTTGGGTTTAGAAATGACATCTGAAGTACAATGTGGAGAATGAACAGGAGGAGGGTTCAAAACTAAAACAGAGACAAATTGAGAGATAATAATCCAGGTGATCAGAAATAGGGGTATAGCTGGGGGAATGAAAAGGAGGAGATGTCTTCAAGGGATACTGAGGAGGTAGAACTCCTGGGACTTTAAGACTGACTGGTTGTGGAGGTGAGTAAGAAGGAAGTGTTAAGGATGACAGTGTTTCGCTTTAGCAATCGGACAAATTGTGGTACTAACCATTATAACAGGAAATAAATATAGGCAGATTCAAGAAGAATATGAGAGCTTACTGCTTACAGGACAAACAGATTGTAGCTGAATACATAGGTCTGACATTCCAAAGACATTATCTGGATTGACGATATAAATTTGGAGACCATGAGCATACAAATGCAAATGTAAGTAATGGGAGCTCCTGAGACCTAGGGGAATACATAGTGAGTAACGAGAATTTAAGGGATATGTAGAAGTAGAAAAGGAGGCTGAGAAGCTGGGGTTACAGAAATAAGAGAACCAAGAGGGTAAGCGTTATAAGAGTTAAGAAACGAGCAACAAATGAAGAAACTCTGTACTATTAATAAGTAAAGGTCTTTATAACATAAAACCTTAAAAATACTAATTTTCTCTTTTTTTTTTCTTGACTAATTTTGTCCTTCAAATATCTCAAATATCAACTTTTAGGTGATTCATGAATTAAGATATAAATCACATGTTCCAATATCAACAAACTGAAAGTAAGTATAAATGTACCAAAGAAATGCAGAGAAGAAACAATCCCATGATTACTAACTAGCCTTCATACTTAAATAGTAGAGAAATTATTCTATCATTCTCCCAAACTTAGCTTTTATCCACAGCCTTGGAAATTTTATTATTCAATACTGCAGCACTAAATTATCTTCCAAATAAAGCCCATGATAACATCTGCTGGCATTAAAGCAAATGCTTCCAAACCTAACTTGTGAGATACCCTGCAAAAATACTTAGTGCTATGTCATGGAGAAGTTTCTCAAGTCTTCCTCATAAGGCTTGTGAGGAAGGCGTGCTAGCTGCACTGGGCCAGAGCCCACGGCCATGTAAGCAATCACTTATATATACTCTTCCCTTCCTCCACACAGAGGGAAAGCCTCTTGACTGCATTTAAATTCCTGATTGATATAAATTCTTCACAGTAACTGCTTTGCTACTGAAAATGCTAACCCAGCAAGAGGATCAGCCAGAAGAAGGTATTTTATTTTCCTGAACCAGATCCTTAAGATGAAAAACAATGAAGAAAAAAAAGAATTCTGAAGCAACTTTAGATATTTCGCTAACTTCTTGATATATCCTTTGTTGGACTTAATATCACAATCACAGATGCTTTCCCACATTATGCCCTGTAATTTCATCCTTAAAGAGGAACATAATAAGGATGTAGTCAGGGGTCAGCAAACATTTTCTGTAAAGTTACTATGTTAGGTTTTGCAGGCTGTATGGTTTTTGTTGAAACTACTGCTTTCTGCTGTTAGTGTGAAAGCATCCATAGACAGTATGTAAACAAGTGAGCACGGTTTTGCTTCAATAAAACTTTATGTACAAAACAGGCAGAGGACTAAATATAAACACCCCTGATACAGATAAGGGAGAAATGGCCGAGGGGGGGTTATTATCAGGGCTACCATACTGATACTACTTTAAGGAGTGCCATTCACCCTGTAGTTTATCCAAACTATTCTCCAGAGTTGTGTAGTACACAGACATTCAAGTTTACTTAGCACAGTTCATAAAGTTCTTCTACTTTAGAATATTTTTTAAAAATTTTAGTGGAAGTTTTTAATGCCATTAGTCTCAGTAACAATCAGGGTCAGCAAACTATGTCCCTGGTCAAATCCAGCCTGCTGCCTGTTTTTGTAAATAAATTTTAATTCAAACACTGCCACCTTCATTTGTTTAAATATTGTCTATGGTTGTGCTGTGCTACAGTGGTAGAGCTGAGGAGTTGGGACAGAGAACCTATGGCCTACAAAACTGAAAATACTATCTGGCCTTTTACAGAAAAAGTTCTCTGATCTCTGACTCTACATAGAGCAATACAATAGGTTAGTAATACCACTAAGAAATAAAGATAACTTTTTATAAGGAAAACTAATTAACTGACTGAAAGTAATAAAACAGTTTTGAAACTATGTAATAAGAAACAGACTAAAGAGGAATATGATTTTACTTTTTCTGTATTTTCCAAACAAATTATATTTCACAAAGATACAGAAAATTATGATTTTTGTATTTGTTAGGATTTAGAAATGAACTTATTTTTTTATGTTTCAGTTAGTAAGATCCATGAATATTCATAAAGGATTTGAAATCACTGTTATAGGTCAATTTGGTTCTGTATTTACCTCATAGCTGGCTAAAATTTTGGGCCACCTGCCAGAATCCTGACTAACCCTTTACCTTCGCATTCTGACACATTTGTCATTTGATTTTTGTCAGATAGAAGCTATAATTGAGTAATTATTCCTTCTTGTAGGTGAAATTAACAAAGTGCCTATTGGACAGAAGCACGCCCCTTAAAAAAGACCATTTGTAAATTCATGGCTTTGACATCTGTGTCCTTCTCGATTCACTGCACAGAATTCATTTGTCACTAGAACAGCTCACATGGTGAATAGATAAAGATGGGAAATCCTTTATCCACTAGAAATGCCTCACAAACTTTTGGACACTAAAGGATAAGACTGAGATGCATAAACAAACAATTCCTAGTAAACACTAGTGTCACTGCTTGTTTATAAATAACTACAGAATAAAAAAAAATTTAGAACAAAAGGAGATAGTGAATAAGTCAAAGTAAACTGTTTTTTTCCACAATATATGTAACAATACAGAGAAAGATTTTAGTGAAAAGGCAGCCAATGATAGCAAAATGCTTGACATGCATAAAAGAAAATGTACTAAAAAGTCAACAAATCAGCATATATTTTAGGAGTCAAATGAGCTTAAAAACTAATTTCCAACTTATATAATAAGAGTATCTTAAAAAAATTAAGTAATACTTATTCGGAATTGGACACATTTCCCCATCTTTAATTTATAAATAGTGACTAGGTCCACTACAGCTTAGCTAGGGCTGACACGTAGCTGCAATGTGCTTTGAAAACTTATGTAGTAAAAAAAGTAAAAAATAATACTACTGCAATATCACTGTAAAAATCAAAATAAATGTGAAAAAAGCAGATTTGTAATTGAAGTAGATAGTGAATTATAGAAATACCAAAGGAAAAAAAAAATTTTTTTAAAAAAGATGACCAGTAAGGGGATCTTAACCCTTGATTTGGTATTGTCAGCAACATGCTCTCCCAAATGAGCTAACCGGCCATCCCTATATAGGGATCTGAACCTGTGGCCTTGGTGTTATCAGCACCACACTCTCCCAAGTGAGCCACGGGCCAGCCCCTCTAAAGGAAACTTTTAAGCATTATGAATCACTGTCAGTGGCTGATTACTTGAGATAATCTATGTAAAAGTGTAGGAAATGTGAAGTGCTACACAAAAGCCAGGTATGAATACCACAATGCTTAAATTTATTTCTTAACTTTTATACGGTATAAACCCAACACTGATCTCATGTTTACCAGCTGTAACTCAGTAATTTGCACTTACTGAGCAACAACTATATGTCAAGCATCTCATTTAGACTTCTGATTAACTTTATAAAGCTGGATTATACTCTTCATTTTACAGATAAGGAAACAAGTTAGAGAGGTAAAGTAACCTGCCCAAATTACTGGTCTTCATCAGCTAACTAGATAACTAGTCAGCCAACGAAGGAGAGATCCAACTAAGGGTCTAACTGCAAAGTGCATGTGCTTTTCATTATGCATGATGCCACATTTTATGCTTTCCAAATGGAAAAAAGGGAAAGAGGAACACCACATTCCTAAGGCAAATGGGCAATTGTTGGAAGAGAAAGAGGAAGGAGAAAAGAGCTTGAGAAAGATAGGAGATGAATAAAATTTCAAGGCAAAGTGGGGAAGATGGAAATGTTCAGCCTTACTTAAGCGCTCTGAGTGAAGGAATAAGATGAAGGGGCAAAAAGAAACACTAAAAAGGAAAGCAAACAAGAAGAAATGAGGGAGGATTAAGATGGAAGGCTCAGTTTTCCATGTAAAGAGGGAAATAGCAAGGAAAGTACATTTGCAAATATGCCATTTATAATAGAGGCAGTTTCTTATAAGTACAGATCAGGTTTTCCAATGTGAATTCCAATGCAAAATCTTGGGAAGAGGCAGAACTATCAGTCCATAGTATGTATCTGCCACTCTATTTTACGTCCCCTTCTGAACCGTTTGTGTAATCCTCTATGCTGTGAGACAGGGCCTGCTTCCTCTGTAAAAAGTGAAAATGACAGAAACTTGCTTTCCCTCCCTGCCTCCCTTGCAGGTTAGGGATGGGCACAAGACTGAGGCTCCACTAATGACACGCACCTAAAGCTATGCCAACTTTTCAGAGGCAGCAACATCTACTGTTGGCAAGATCAGCAGTGCAGTACCCCACAGATCAGGTAGTGCCTCACGTTAGGGTAGGCACTAAATCACTTCTATATCAGTCCCACAAGGTAATTTTGAGCATTGTTCTTCACTGCGTAATCTTTTGGCCTGATTTTCTAGTTCTCATGGAAATTTTGTAGCCTTCTATAAAACTTCTAGAAGGAACAAGTAAATTTTGCAAGGTCACAGGATACAAGGTTAATAAACAAAAACACACTGTATTTTATACTAGCAGCAGCCAATTAAAAATAAAATTAAAAAATTTCCATTTGTAAGAATGACAAAAATAAGTGAAACGAGTCAGGCAGTGAAAAAGAAATACCACATGTTTTCACTTATTGGAGGGAGCTAAAGGTGAATGAATCAATTCACACACATACACACACACACACACACACA
>NW_007728037.1:260494-262433 GCF_000696425.1 Galeopterus variegatus | reverse complement strand
AAAAAAAAAAAAAAAAAAAAAAAACGGGGGGCGGGGGGGGAGAGGAAGATTTAACAACCTCAACTTTTTTTTTTTCTTTGAAGCTCTTTCAACGAGAATATGGAGGGGACACATCTGGGTGGGAGGGGGAGAGGGAGGTTTTGGTGATGGGACACAATAACTAACTACATTGTATATTGACAAAATAAAAAAAAATTAAAAATAAAAAAAAATTTTAAAAAATTAAAAAATAAAAAAAGATATGCAAGATACCTATGTTGAAAATTACAAAACAATGCCAGGAGAAATTAAAGAAGACTTTAAAAAATGAAAAGATAAATTGTGTTCATGGATTGGAAAGCTCAATATTGTTAAGATGCTGATTATTCCCAAATTGATCTATTCGTTCAATCCAATCCCATCATAATTCTAGCAGTCTTTTTTAAGCAAAAATTACTAGATTCTAAAATTTATTTAAAAAACCAAACACACACAAACTGCCAAAGAAATTTTTAAAAAGAACAAAGTTAGAGGACTTTCTTTATCTGATATCAAGACTCAGTATAAAGCTACAATAATTAAGATAGTATGATACTGGTGAAAAACAGACTTAAAGATCAAACGAAAAGAATACCGAAATAGATCCACACAATATGGTCAATTAGTTTTCAAAAGAGATGCCAAGCAGTTCATGAGAAAGGACAGCATTTCAACATCTACACTTACCTTACACCATACATCAAAATTAACTTAAAATGAATCATAGACCTAAATGTAAAAACTAAAACTTCAAGAAAGAAACAGAGAAAAATTCTGCGTGACTTTCAGTAAGGCAAAGATTTCTTTGATAGGACATTTTTCTTTTTTTTTCCTTAATTTTTTTTTTTGTTGTTTTATTTTATTTTAGGACATTTTTCTTTTTTTTTCCTTAATTTTTTTTTTTGTTGTTTTATTTTATTTTAGGACATTTTTCTTAATATGACAGAGACTGAGCACACGTTTAAGAGTCAATTGTATTTCCTCTTCTGTGAGCTGCCATTCAATTCTTTGTCCAATTTCTGATTGGGTTTGTGACCTATTTATTTGTAGGATCTACTTATATGTAAAGACATTAATTTTTTGTTAGTGACAGGAATTGAAAACATTTTCTTCAGTCTGTAGTTTCTCTCATGACTTTTCTTATACCATATTCTTCTATTTAGAAATTTATACAAATGTAATCAAATTTTTGAGTCTTTCTTTTAGGGTTTCTGAATTTAGGTCCTTCCCCCAAGTTATAAACCTATGTTTCCTTCCAGTATTTTTACTTTTCGACTTTTTTTTTTGTATTTAATCTTTGACTCTTTTGAAATTTATAGCATACAATTTATTGTGCAGATTAAACTTTACTTTTATTTATTTTTGCACAATTGTCTCAACACAATTTGCTACAGTAAATCATTTCAATTATATTAGATGCCATGTATATAGTTGTGTCTATACCAGGATTTTCCATTCTCTTTGACTTATCTCTCCATTCAAGAATAGATAATATACTGTTTTAATTATTAAGGCTTTATATGTGTTATATTTGGTAGCACTATTCCTCCAGTACCCTTCTGACACTACAGTACCCTTCTATTTCAGAGTTTTTCTTACCATCCCTGTTCATTTATTTCTCCATATAAATTTTAGAATCAGCCTATTTAATTAAAAACACAAAACTGTTGGTAGAGATTATGTTACTCTTTTAGAAACTTTATATTATAGAAATTTTCAAAAACATTGGGCCGGCCCGGTGGCGCACTGGATGAGTGCGCCGCTTGGGAAGCGCGGCAGCGCTCCCGCCCGAGGGTTCGGATCCCACATACAGACCGGTTCCCGCTCACTGGCTGAGTGAGGCGCGGGAGCGACACCGAGGGTTGCGATCCCGTTGCCGGTCCCCGGTCCGGTACGGGGGCAACACTGAGGGTTGCGATCC
>NW_007728037.1:237895-260253 GCF_000696425.1 Galeopterus variegatus | reverse complement strand
TTTTTGTTTTCTCTAAAGTAGTACCTTACATGGTCTTTTGTTTTTTTTTCCTGAGTATTAATTCTTACATATAGGGAGTACTGTATTCTTGTTCTAGCAGCTAACTTTATAATTACAACTTTCTGTCTTTAGTTCTCTTTTTTTTTTTTTTTTACAGAAGAACCTGAGAGCTAAGCAGTTCTCTATTTTCAACACTATTTACTAATCTCCTACCATAAGTAATGATAGAATTAATATATTTCCTTATTCTTCCCTTTCCCTTCTCCTTTTTTTTTTTTTTAAAAAGATGACCAGTAAGGGGATCTTAACCCTTCACTTGGTGTTGTCAGCACCATGCTCACCCAGTGAGCCACGGGCCGGCCCTCCCTTCTCTCTTTTTAATCTCCCACTTTTTTTTTTTTGGTCTTTTTTCGTGACCGGTAAGGGGATTGCAACCCTTGGTGTGGTGTTGCCCACACCGCGCTCAGCCAGCTAGCGCACAGGCCATTCCTATATAGGATCCGAACCCGCGGCAGGAGTGACGCTGCGCTCCCAGCGCTGCACTCTCCCGAGTGCGCCACGGGACTGGCCCTTTTTTTTTTTAAATTAAAACGAGAGTTGTATTGATAATACTAACAACAAATACAGAGTTAGACATGGAGATAGTATACATCTTTAATATATTTTTCAGAAAAGTTAGGAATCAAGTCATTTCATAATTCATTTGACCTGAATGAGTGGGAAATTGCCATTTCACTTTTTAAGGTACTTATACTGATGTATAATTTACGTGCAGCAAACCTCACCCTTTTTGGTGGATAGCTCCATGTGCTTTTGATAAATACATTCAGTTGTGTAACCACCACCACAATCAATATAGATAGGATCTATCACCACAAACTTTATCACTCAACTTTAAACAACAGTATCATTTCAAATTTAGCTCTGTAATGTTAAATGTACTTATAGTTCTACTATTTGATCTGTCAGCTTTAAATAATATTACACAAATTCTTGCTATTAAAAATAAAGCAATTGAAGTATAAACATTTCCTCTCACCTGCCTTCTGCTTCCCCCTTCCAATTTTTGTGGATGTACTATTTGACATTCTTAAGATATTAAACATTTACATTCTATGCTGTCATCCTAAAATATACATTTGTTTTAGTCTTAGTCACTACAAACATTTTCCTAGTTTTCCTCCTCATATCTTGGTTGGTTGAGTATAAAACACTACAACTTCTGACACACAATTAGTGGTTAGTAAATCTTAGCTAGAAATAGTAGAAGTGGTCTTCAGTAAACCTGCTTTCATTAACTTTACAAAATTAGTTTTATTTGTTAGTAGCAAATGAGTGCCTCTAAAGTACTATGGAATTGCTTGTGATAACAGGGAGGATGAACACCCAAGTATTGGTTGACTGTGTTTTATAAAGCCTTTACTCCATGCTATTATATACATAGTGAAACATAAATTAAACCTAAACTCATGTAAAAATAAATCATGCTCCCATCATGTTTATATGGGCCTTCAATATTCTCCTTCTCTCATAATGCAATAAATTGTTCTGAAGTCTATACACTACTAATTGCTTAGTAAATCATTCCTTCAGAAAAACCTAAAAGAAAACGTTGCAATAAAGGAATGAGCATCTAAATGATTGCTGATATTTATCAAGACATGCTCAAATACACAAATAGGCTAAACCATTTAATGTTACTCTTTTCTTACATTTCTTTCTTTTCTCTTGATTCTGTTAACAACTTTCAACAGCACTGTTTAAGCAGTTAAATGCTGCCCCTTCTTCAATATACCTTCAGATTATCTTAACATTAATATTAGCTATATAAAAATACGGAAAGATCTAAACTTATGAGCCTCCTCTTTATGCCTCTGATGATGGGAAATAGCTTTGCCATTGTTCACATTGCTGTAGGTTCTTAATGAATTTCATCAAGAATTCAATTTAAATATATTAAGTTGCTGTCAATTCTTCAGTAATATCAATGAATACCATTCAGGGAGGTATGGAAGCAGTTATCTGAGCCTTCCGTAGAACTTCAAGGCAAGAATCAGACTTTTTAAAGTGCATGTTTATAGGAAAACAGCAAAGTTCCCTGAAAACATGAATACTGGAGACATTTAGATCTAAGTTAAAAAAAAAAAAAATCAAGGCTTGGCTACTTAACATGTGTCATCCTGGAAATTTTATGAGATTGTTTCTAAAAATCTCAAAGGGCTGTTGTGAGGATTACATTTAATAACATAAATAAAGGTAGAATATATTATTTGGCATCTAGTAGACAATCAACAAATGATAGACAATATTGCCTTTTAGTCATTAAGTCATTTTCCATTTAGTCACTGAAAAAACAAAGCCACTGCAATTATAGAAAGATATAGCCATCTGTTACAAGGTAAGATAGGGCTAAACGCAGTCCCTCCTTATTCAAGGTTTCCTTTTTGTGGTTTCAGTCACCCGTGGTCAACTGCCACAGTCTGAAAAATATTAAATGGAAAATTCCAGAAATAAGCAATTCATAAGTTCTAAATTGTGCACTGTTCTGAGTAGCGTGATTAAATCTCTTGCCATCCCACTCTGTCCTGCTGGGACATGAATCATCATCTCTTTGCCCAGTGTATCCAGTGCTGTAGACACTACTAACCCCTTAGTCACTTAGTAGTTGTCTCAGATATCAGAGCAACTATGGAGGTATCATAGTGCTTGTGTTCAAGTGACCCTTATTTTATTTAACAATGGCCCCAAAGTGAAAAAGTAGTGATGCTGGCAATTTGGATATGCCAAAAAGAAGCCATAAAGTGCTTCCTTCAGTGAAAAGGTGAAGGTTCTCAACTTAGTAAGAAAAGAAAAAGAATCGTATGCTAAGATTGCTAAGATATACAGTAAGAACGAATCCTCTCTCTGTGAAATTGCGCAAAAAGAAGAAATTCATGCATATGGTTAAGTATTATCCATGGTTTCAGGCATCCACTGGGATCTTGGAACATTTCCCCCTATGGATAATGGGGGACTACAATATCCAAAAATTCTAGCCAGGTTCATGACAGTGATCAGGAACATATCTTGAAATGGTTGCAAAAAATACAGTGATAAAATGAGCACATTTTGAAAAAGAAAGGAAATTCATTTAAATGTTGTTACAAAAAAAACCTCTATTGTTCCAGATAATTTTCTCTGCATTTTATGTTTTGGCCTTCCTGATTTTTGATTGTACCATAACTGCCAATGTAATTTCATAGAATCTCGATGGGCAGGAGGTATAACTATGGCCAAATGACACTAGTTCAAAATGCCTCATCCACTTTCATGTAAGTTTTATCAACTGTACTCTGACCCAGGAAAGAAACCATTTGTTGATCATGAAGCTTTGAGAAAGGGAAAGTGCAGGGAGAGGTAAATGAAGGGGGACAGTTGCTATTCAATTTAGTTTTAATGATTCAATTCGGCAAACATGTATGATGTTCTATCTATGTTCCAGAAGCTGTGGAGCTTGTTGAAGAGCCAAAGATAAACAAAACTTAATCCCTGCCCTGAAAGACAACATTTTGTTTGGTTGGTTCACAGCAGAAGGCCTGTAGAAACACAGTCTCACTCTGAATACGAAGAGTTAACATGATTAAATGTTTTCCAGAGACATAAGAAGAAAGCCTTCTAAATTTAGTGGGACCCATTTATAAATACTGATTGAGTAGGCTGTGCTTTAAAAACTTATTAGAAACAAAGTAGTTGCTACCTTAAATGTTCTCATTAAATCACTCAGAAGCTGGGTTTATATATTTAGTATAGTCACGGAAAATTTGCCATTAAAGTGAATAATCTATAACTTAGTATGAATATGGTACTGGAAAAAAAGGAACTAAAAATTAAAAGAAGTTTCTGTTAGATTTTGATTTTAATATTAAAAAGCTTCCAAACCTAGTTCTTAGGTTTTTATGGGAAAAAAGGAAACAAACTTTTTATAAAAAGTGTTCTCGAGAATACCCTTAACTTGGAGTCCTGCATATCTTACATGATGTTCTACTTTCAACTGAACAGTAAATGAATGTCTTAAAACTTCTTCTAATGGAAACATCTTTCATCTCTACTGGAAACTTTCTCAGCCATGCATAGTTTATTTGAAATCCAAAGATTCATTTGGTTCTGCCAGACTAAAATTAGATTATTAAAACCAGAATTTTATACTCACTCGATCCTCCTTTTGCCAAGTATTTGTTCTTTGCATAAAGGACAGAATCTAACATAGACTCAAAAAGAAGAAAATAGCCCTGTATAAAAAAGGAAAAAACAGTTTTTAGAAATATGCAATATCCTCACATGCAGATCAATTTAAATATCTGGGCTACTCTTTCAGTTTTAAAAAATTATATGTTTTGTCTCTGTCATATAATATTTTGTGAAGTCTGAAATTATTTTTTGCAGTAAGTCTCCACATAATAATTAATAAAAAATTGGGCCAGATATAAAGTGGATCCAGAAAGTTTATTACGGTAAAATATACTGAACCTTCTTTACCTGTGTTTCCATTTTCCAGACCACTGTTTCTTCCTCATTAAAAGGAAAATTTCAGATAGAAATTGTTAAGCCCTATAACTTCCTAGAATGTTGCAATATTAATCTAGAGCAGTGGTTCTCGATGAGATTTTGCCCCCTGGGAGACATCTGGCAATGTCTGGAGACATTTTTGATTGTCACTGGGGGTGGGGATGGAGGCATGCTACTGGCATCTACTAGGTAGAGCCAAGTAATGCTGATAAACATCCTACAATGCATAGTACAGGCCCCTGCAACAAAGAAATACCTGGCTAAAAATGTCAATAGAACTAAAGTTGAGAAATCCTAGTCTAGAACACCATTTCCCAGTGTTCCCTGCCCAATGATTTTCTCTTTTGTTTAAAAAGGGGGGGGGGGGGCGGACAGGGGAGTCATTAGTCAAAGAGGTTTGAGAAACACCAGATGGTATATCTTCTTTGAAGAGATTCATAATACAAATTAGCACACTAAAAGTTCTGAGTAGTGCTATGGTAAAGAGAACTGTTAAACATATTTTAAACAAATATTACCCACTTTTTAACTACAGACCTCTTTTTTCCGATTTAACATCTATCAACATCTTTCAGAACTAGTGTTGCTTGAAATACAGTTTACGAAACACAATCCTGATATACTCCAGATTTTTGAGTACAGTAATGAATCCTTTACCAAGAAAGGATAATAATCATAATACAAATGAAAAGAGAATTTGGGTGTCACAAATACACTACATTTTAATAGTATGCTATACCGTTTATTATAGAAATAACAAAGAAATCATGACTGAGGAATCAATGCCAGTTTCAGTTAGTTTGCCTCTTTCCAGGGCTCACGTCCCGACCTCCCTAAGCAGCAGGGAAATCCAAGTGCTCAGCACATAATACACTTTATTATTGCTTAGGGTGAACCAATATGAATTTTACCCTTGGCTTAGCATTCTAAATCAAAACTGTTCTCATCCATTCATTTGTTCTGTGCACAAATGACTGTCTGATGGGATAAATACAATATTATTTAATTACATAAACAAAAAATGTTTTAAAGGTTTCTCCAGAATAAGACAAACCTACAAACCCAGAATGGATAATCTTTACAGAAGATGAATAGCAAATTTAAATTTACAGAAAATACAGCTCTCATGCTTGAATCACTTAAAGAAACCTAATTAAACTGCCGCTAGCCACTCTACATTGGCATTTTACCTACTCCCACCAACACACTAATTCATTGATAAGAAAATAATTGCCTACAAAACAAAGACATAGCAAAAAAGCTTGTTTATCAATGTGTTCACATTAGGAAAAGAAAGGATTTGGTGAAAACTGTTTTTCTGGATAGAGTACTTCAGTAGTATGTCAAACCCTTTCAAGTTAGTTCCCCATTAATGTGATCTGTGTATTCAAAGAACAAAGGACTTGTAGAATTCAACTAAGAAATCTTTACTAATCTGACATAATTTATGCAGATCTAGGTACACAAATGCTTATAAATAGGCATTCATCCGTTGATTAAAGTGGATTATAATTTATGCCAGGGAATTATTAAAAGAAGGGCTTCCATTTACCTTATGGGAAAAAGATCGGCTGGCAAAACATGTTAAAAGATAGAGTGAAAAAAAGTCCCTATTTGCAAAACTACTGCATTTTAAAGTATTAGAATAAATAAAATAAAATAAAATAGTAAATTCAAACTTTAGTACAAATTAAGTATTCATTCTAGTCCTTTTTTTTTTTTTTGACAAAGGCATAAAATAGTAAATTCAAACTTTAGTACAAATTAAGTATTCATTCTAGTCCTTTTTTTTTTTTGACAAAGGCAAAAAAAATAGTTTGTTATTGGTCTGGCACTATGTCAAGTTGTTTTCTAGTATTACTCTTTCAAAGTAGTTAGCTAAATCTAAGTATTTTGCTTCCATATGCTCAAACTCCATCTTACTTCCATGCATTACAAACAAACCAAAAAAAAATCTTCAATCAGTAATTTAAAGTAGCTCCTTCTGGCAACTTCTCATTTATTGCATTTAAGATAAAAGTTTTTATTAGCCATGCATCAGAGATTAAATTACACTATATTTTAAATTGGTATTATGGTCAATATCAATAATAAAGAGGGTGGACTCCTGAATTGAAAACCCTTTTCTATGTATCCTTGTGCAAGTTAACATCATTACGCTTCAGTCTCATCTGTAAAGCAACAATAACAATGGTACTCTACTTCACAGAGTTATTGTGAGGATTAAATATGTTAATATGTGTAAAAGGTTTGGAATAATAAATGTTAGATGAAAAAATTATAAGCTATTTTAAAAATAAATTTTTAAAGGGCAAATCAGATATTTTAAATTGTGTTTAATAAATTGAAGAATAAAGATTTACCAAACTCTCCAGAATCACATAACATTTTATTTAGTGAATGGAACTATATCACAAGCTGTGAATTTGGACTGAAATTTCCAGTTTTTTTCTTTTTCAGGAGTCTTTCAAAATACATTTTCTTGTGTCACTAATTTTTTCAGACAAGCCAAGACTATGTGTATGTGTGCGCATACAAAATATATAAAAACACTCAAAATTTCTTTACAATTAGGAGATAGAATTCTAAAACCCACTGAAAATAATTTGTTCAAAATGACCAAATTAGTGCCAATTCCAACTATGAGATTCCTCCCACAAGGATAATCACAGGACTTTCCCTCCCAGGATAAAAAAACGCAACTTTACTTAATACTTTGATCCTTGATAATTTGTACTGAAGGCTTTCCTATGTCTGCTCCCATTTGAAATAATAAACACTAATATGCACTTTCCCACATATCTCATGATGTTTACTTTTAGCTAAGATTAGAATACTGATTGAACAATATTAGAGATAGTTTCTAAGGTCCTAACTATTTAAACAACCTAACTTTTTAAGGCTCTGACTAGTATTTAAACAAAAGAAAAATCAGTTAAGAGAGGTTAAATGATTTAAGCAATATATCTGGATAAATAATACTGGATAGTATTTAGCTCCCCTAACAATACAATGTCATTCAATTGCCACTGCTGCAAAACTCAACAGTGAAAGAGAGTACAAACAAAGAGAAGATAATCACTGGTAGCAAAAACACCCTTCCATAAATGCCATATCTTTACTTCCCATTTTTTAGAGTCAGCATTATTAGGACAGAGAATCTCAGAAAGCAGATGCTTTTGTTGAGACATGTAAAGGATTTAGCATAGTGCCTGGTACACAGTTAACACGTAACATATGACATGACTCTTTAATTTGACAGAAGTTACCCGTGTCAACTACTGTGGGGCAGAACTGGAACTAAAATGGATAAAAAGCAGAAGGCTACAGCAACTCTTTCTTCTTTCACCTTTTTCCATCTACCATCACCTTCTCTCTTCATTAATGTATCATGAAAAACAATACCCTCTTCTCCATTTATTTCTGATAATATCTTTTCACTCCAGTAGCAAGATCTTGCTTGCTTCTAATCTGTCAAAGTAGTTTCTAAACCTTAAGTTAAAGAATAATGGAGCTAGCAAATCAATGAAAAAGCATTCCTTCAAAACAAGAATAGAGTACACATCTCTTCATATTTAGGAGATAAGCCACATTTTTTATGACTCAATGATAACTGACAGTTTTACTGGTCATTCATTTCACTTGGTATCAGATATCTGCTCAACTGCTACCTACCTAGTCAAAAAGGACTTCTCTGACGTCCCTATGTAAAACATCTTTTTCCTACTTCAAGCTTCATTTCTTTATCCTGCTTTGTATTTCAGAACAGCACTTATAAATTAAAATATTATTTATTTTTATGTTTGTGTCTTTACTAAAACATAAGTTCCAAGAAGAGCAAGGACGTTGTCCATACTGTTTAAAGGAACATTCCTAAGGGCTGGAAATGTGCCTGGTACACAGTAGAAACTCAATAAGTAATTTTTGAATGAATTAATAAGAGTTATTAGTACTGTATATGTGTACAGTTGTATTTGTTAAAATGAAACAGTGTTTGCTTTTTGTTATTTTCTGGTACAAATTAAAATTAGTTACTTTTAGGGCCGAGCCCGTGGCGCTCCCGCCGCGGGTTCGGATCCTATATAGGGATGGCCGGTGCGCTCACTGGCTGAGCGCGGTGCTGCTGGTCTCAAAAAGGACAAAGACAAAAAAAAAAAATAGTTACTTTTAAAACTATGCTTTATTTCCTAAAATTAAAGCTGTAAACAATTGTGGTAATTGCCAAAATTCATTGTAGTGGCTTTATAAGGATTATCTCATTTTAATTCTTCCCCAAAGCATACTTATTGTTATTTCCATTTAATGGATGAAGAAACTAAGGTTTAGAAATGTTAAATAAGGTAGGATCTTAAAAAAAAGCTCATAGTCACACAAATAGTGAGTGAATATGACGGAATTTGAACTACAGAGGTCAAATTCTGAATCACTATTGTACGTTCCTTCTTAGATTGACATGCCTAATTGAAAACAAGATTTAGTATTTGTATTATAGTACATTTGTACTTAAGGATTCAAATATTCCAAAATGAAAAATTTCCCATAGAACATTAAATAAGATTAGAATTAACAACAGGTATGTGATTCAGAATATTTCAAAGTGATAGCTTAGTTGACAACTGGCTCTTAGCCACCACTCATTGTGAAAATATTAGTTTGAAAAATCAATGTACATACTAGAATATATGTAGAACTAATATATGACATTTATAAGATAAACTAATATACCTAGTTAAAAATATTACCAGATGAAAAGATTCATATACATATTGCTAATGGTTGTCTCTCAACTTTCCACTTTGCTAAACTTCATTTTACTATATATAGGCCCACTGCATGATAGAACAGCCTTCAAGATCCTGGGAGTTATCCTTGGTTCTGAACCAAGTCATTTATTACTGATATCAGAAGGCTTTGCTCCAACTGCCCTGCTCATTTGCACTGTAATTTCACAGGCTGCTGCCTCACCTGTAGGGGTGCCATCTGGAAGGAGAATTATACCTGATATCTTTTCCCACAATGCTAATGGGGCTTTCTTCTTTCAAAGTGACATTTACTTTTTAAAACTAAATATTGCACTTACGCTTCAAAAATTAATTACTACAAAGGAACATATGGAATTAAATTAGGGAGTAGAATATTAATATTATTCAATGAAATGGGAACCTTATTTTACAAATGCCTGCTCTTGATATCTTCTTGAAATAGATACATTAGTGATAAAAGAATCCTGGATAACTTCAGTATAAAGTGCTTCTCTTCTCTAACTTTTTTTTAGTTCAAATAACTGAATTAATGAACACCCATAGACAAAATTTAACTTTTAAAAAAAGTGAGGCAAGGGAGACTTACAAATAAAATGAAGACTTAACCTCGAGAAACACTGGTGACAAACAGTTAATAATCAGGAATTATTTAGAGATAAAATAAAAGATTACGTGCAAATACACAAGCCTAAGAAACCTAACTTTGATTTCTAAAAGGAATATCTCTAAATCATTATAAATATTTAATAACAATTTTTCCAATATTATTCTCAAATTCTTTAAGATTTACTACAGACAGATTTTTATCCAATATGATTGGGACTGGCAGTCCGTTGTTAACTGAAGACAATGCATTTTAAGTAAAAACATATAAATGCAGATTTGTTTGCCAGTATTCTGAAGATGTATCCATTGACAGGACTCTTCATCATCTTCCCGGCATAATCTACACTCACCGATTGTAAATCATTTCCAATTTTAGTTAAAAATTTTAAGAAAAAAACTGAAGGCACTTGCCAAGTGGAGAATCCTCCTTAAATTCTCTAATTCCCACCCTCCTGCTCCTAGTCTTTCACAATCGTTTTATTCACCCCTTTCCACAGCATTTTTCTGGTAATTTCCCCTTCCTGGGTTTTTCCAAAGCAGTCGACTTTCTTTTATAGAAAAAAACAACTATAGCCTTTTTATAGTCTTGTTCAACAGTTTATATTCACATTTAATTGATCTTACATAAATAAGAAGGCACACAAACAAAACAAGCTCTTGGTAAACACATAACCCAAGTGATAGGAGCAGAACAGCAGCAGCATACTGAAGGTAGCTTTAAGTGTTCAGGGAGCTATAGGAATCTAGCAGTGTGTTTATAAAAAAGAATGCAGAACTTTATTAATTTGGTGAATTAGCTAAATGCAGGTTGGTTAGGAAGCTTCTATTATATATCCATGTGATAAAATATACTGTTATGATGTCACCTCTTCAGGAAAGATCCTCCTTGATACACCAGATTAGGAGAGGTAGCCTTTATAACATGACCTAAATAAATTAGAGATTGAGTTATTATCAATGCATAGAAATGAGAACTCTAAAGTAGGGTTTCTCATCCTTGGCACTATTGACATTTTGGGCCAGATAACATTTTATTGTGCGGGCTGTCCTGTTCCCTGAAGGATGTTTAGCAGCATTCCTAGGCTCTACCCACTAGATATCATCCCCACAACCCTGAATTTTAATCACCTAAAATGTTACCAGCCACAGCCTACTACCCAAATACCCCCAGGGGCATAAAATCGATCCCACACCCCATGAAGAACCACTGCTCTAGAGTTACCTAAGAAGTAATTGGATAAGTACTCTTTCCTAATTTACAGTGCTTTATGCTAACCAAACTTAAGATCTTACAGAATATAATGTAACCTCTGTTTTTTTTCACTGTTGTATTTATATTTAAAATAGCCTTAGAGATTGAACTTCAATGTTTTCTCAATGACTTCCCAGTCTATCACTTGACCCTTTAATCTTAAAATGTGCTAATACTAACTACATGATTTACCACAAACGTGGTGATGAAATTACATGACAATTTTCAAGGTAATTATGTAAAATTCTTTTGGGTAAGGTACTTTCCTTAGGGGTAGCTCTACAGTACTGAGACAGATTATATTACACTCTCATATACCTGGCAAATTAAAAGGAGACTGATGATATCAAACAATAAGAATACCGGTACTCTTTGAACTTATTTGCCATAGAATGGGTACGAAAAATAATGTTGTTTTGAACATCTATATATACACACATGCATCTTTGTTCAATGTTTTATGTACTTGGCTAAGATAAATTTCTTAAAGCAGAATTCCTGAATTAAAGGATATGCACATTTAAATTTTTGATGTATATCATCAAACTGTCCACAGAAAGACTACAATTTTTATTCCTGCAATTTTATAAGTGGATTAAA
The DNA here is from genome assembly GCF_000696425.1 of Galeopterus variegatus. Lineage (NCBI taxonomy): Eukaryota > Metazoa > Chordata > Mammalia > Dermoptera > Cynocephalidae > Galeopterus > Galeopterus variegatus. The sequence goes on along the minus strand of NW_007728037.1, from coordinate 248,487 downwards.
GACCTAAATGTAAAAGGTGTAAAGTATATAGAGAATATCTTTGTTTTTTTGGAAGAAAAAAGTACTACCCATAAAGAAAAAGACCAATAAATTTGATTACATTACAACCCAAAACCTCTGCACATCAAAACCTCTGTCACAGAGTTTAAAAAGATATTGGCCAGACACACACACACACACACACACACATCTCCAACAAAGAACACTAATTGTTAAAAAAAAGGTATGCAACCCAAAAGCACAAAACCTCTGTCACAGAGTTTAAAAAGATATTGGCCAGACACACACACACACACACACACATCTCCAACAAAGAACACTAATTGTTAAAAAAAGGTATGCAACCCAAAAGCAAATGGGCAAAAGAATTACATACAATTATTTCACAAGAGAAAACCCAAATAGCCAATAAACATTAGTAATTTAAACACAATGGAAAACTACTACATGACTACCAGATTAGCAGTCATGCAATAGCCAGTACTGACAAGTCTATGGAGATATAAGTAAAAATTTTACTACTTTGGAAAAGTTTGTCTAAAAATGTCAAACAGCCATACACCCTGTGATCTAGCAACTCTACTCCAGATTATACACCTAGAAATGCATGCTTAAATGTCCAGCATACATGTACAAGTATACTACAGCACTATTATTTGTCATGGTAAAAAACTGGGGACGATCTAGTGCCCATCCATTGGAGAATTAAAAATCACATCATGGTACACTCACTCATACAACGGCATCTACAGAAATGAAAATGAACAAATTATTCTTACAGGCAATATGAATAAATGTTATGAACATGACTGTGTAAAGAAAGCAAAAAACTACTTTTTTAATAAAAAAAACCCTTACATTTTGATTCCATTTACATAAATTTCAAAAACTTGCAAATATAAACTACACTGTTTAGAGATGTAAACGTTAGTGGTAAAACCATGAAGAAAAGCAAGGAAATGATTACTATAAAGGTCAGGAGTGGTTTCCCCTGGGGTAGGAAGACAGCTGTAAATGACAAATGTTACTTGTATGGCTTTTTTCTATATTTTGATCTGGCTGATGATTACACAAGTGTTCATTAAATAACTGTTACACTGTACCTTTAAGTTTATGCAATTTTCTGTGTACGTTATATTTCACAACTTAAAAGGCTACAAAAAGATTTTTATATGACTAGTGCATATAACGTACAATAATATGAATGAAAGCAAAAGCACACACATTCATATGTTTATACATGCTTACTACATGAATGGAACAGTACATAATTAAGAGAAAAATGACTGTCTCTGTGGAGGGGAATATAATAGCAGGATTATAGGTAAAGGAAGGAGACTAATTCTTCACTATAAACTTTCATATCTTATGAAGTTTGTATCATCTTTATGTATTATCTGCCCATAAAGTTAAAAAAAAGAAAAAAGCCAATAATTACAAGCTAAAAAAACCTATTAGTTTTTCATATTTTATTGTGAAAAGTAGAACTGATTTTTAAAAAGAAACATTAAGATTATAGGCAGAGGTTGTTAAAGAGTGGTTTAAAAAAACAAAAATCAATTACATGCTATGTATAAGAAATACACTTTGAATATAGAAACATAGGTTAAAAGAAAAAGGGTGTAAAATATATAATGTTCAAACATTTACCTTAAGAAAATCCTAGTGGCTGCATTAATATCAGACAAAGTAAACCAATGAACCAAGAATATTATTAGAGACAAAGAACAATACTTCATAATGATTAAAAAGCCAAATTTTATCAAGAATACATAAGAACCCTAATGTGTATGCACCCAATAACTACACAAAAATACCTGAAGCAAAAACTAACAGAACTAAAAAGAGAAACAGAAAATCCTGAACTGTACAGGTAGAAATGTCATTATTCTTCTTTAAGTACTTAACAGAATAAGTAGACATAAAGTAAAAGGGTTTAAGACTTGAATGAGACAATCAACCAATTTGATTCAAATGACAATTATTTAACAATTCATCCAACACACTGTATCCCACAAATATGTACAATTAAAAATAAAATAAACAAGAAAAAGTAATGACCAAAGCAAGGTGTACAGCAGTATGTAGAATATGCCAATCCTACACTAAATGTAAGGGTGGGGTTTATAATCTACTTTGTTCATTGCGTAATCCTGCCTAGAACAGTGCTAGGTACATAGTGGCCACACAGTATTTGTTAGATGAATGAGTACGCCAAGGGGTAGAAATACAGTCATGCACCATGTACAACGTTTTAGCCAATGACAGACCACATATATAACGGTGGCTGGAGCAATAGGCTAGGTGTGTAGTAGGCTACACCATCTAGGTTTAAGTATTCTCAATGATTTCTCCCAATGACAATATTGCCCAGCAACACACTTCTAAGAACATATTCCCATCACTAAGTGATGCATAACTGTATATATACATGTTTTGACCTATTAAAATAATTCAGGAAGGATACACTACAGACTGGTAACAGATTTTGTTGGGGAATTAGGGGTGGGTCCTGTGGTGGGGTAAAAACATGGGAAGAAGAAAATTTGTAGTATCTATGTATTACTACATAGTCAAAAACCAGTAATAAAATTTTACATGTACATCACATGTTTGTCAGAGAAGCTCCTATCTATTATTTTACTTTATCACTACCTTCTGTGCAAGAATAAGAAGAATCATGGTGATACCTACCACTTATTAGGTACCCATTATGTGCTTGCTACTATCCTGCATGACTACTTCATTCCTCTTCTCTCATGTGACAACATACAGTTCTTGCTTTTTTAGTGTAGTGGTCTTCTGGAGAACATAACATAGGCACAAGAGATAATTTCCTCTATATACTCTTTTAAAGTTTGAAAACCTTTTATTAGTTTAAAAGTCTTTCTGCCACTAGATGGCACTCTCACTTAATCAACAAAAGAGTCAAATTGGCTTGTCTTCCTCAAACTGCAGCAAACAGTCCAATAAACAAGTCCTCCAGGGCCGGCCGGTGGCGCACTGCTACAGTGCGCTGCTTGGGAAGCGTGGCGGCGCTCCCGCCAAGGGTTCGGATCCCACATACAGACCGGCCGCTCACTGGCTGAGCGAGGTGCGGGAGCAACACCGAGGGTTGCGATCCCGTAGCCGGTCCCGGTCCGGTACGGGCGCGACACTGAGGGTTGCGATCCGTTGCCGGTCACGACAAAAAGGAAAAAAAAAAAAAAAAAACAAGTCCTCCAAAGAAAAAAGTGAATCATCTCAAGATCTTTCCAAGGGTATGTGTGACCCTTACTCCAGACCTACAGAATCAGTTTCCAAAAATGACAATAGAGGAACCATGTGTATTTCTACAATGAAATTCCCAATCACCGGTTGAAAGAAGTCATTAACCATAACTGGATTTTTTTTTTTCTTTTTTTTTTTTTGAGGTTGGCCAGTACGGGGATCTGAACCCTTGACCTTGGTGTTATAACACCACACTCTAACCAACTGAGCTAATGGGCCAGCCCTGGATATTCTGTTCTTAAAAGTACAACTAAAGTGTTAGCTTGCGCTTGTCTTAAAGAGAATTATATTAAAGTACACAAAGAGATGATAACAATGTGCGCTATGGTCTGAATGTGTCCCCAGAATTCATATGTTCAAACTTAATTGCCAATGTGATAGTATTAAGAGGTGGGGCCTTCAGGAGGTGATTAAGTCAGGAGTGTAGAGCCTACATGGATGGGATTAGGGCTCTCATAAAAAGGTTTGAGGAAGTGGGTTTACTCTCTTCTATCCCTTCCACCACGTAGGAATACAGCATTTGTCCCCTCTGGGGGATACAGCAAGGTGCCATCTTGAAGCAGAGACTGAGCCCTCACCAGACACCAAACCTTGATCTTGGATTTCCAGCCTCTAGAACTATGAGAAATAAATTTCTGTTGTTTATAAATTATCCAGTTTCAGGTATTTTGTTATAGCAACCCAAATAGACTAAGACAGAGTGATTCTATAATACTTATAAATTATAGATTTCTGAATCTATAGAAAATATTTACCAACAGTATGATTCAGGTCTTTAAGAATAGGCTCTCATTCTGTTTCCAGCAACAACGCATTTTAGTGGTTACTGACCCTCTAACTACAACAAATATGCCAGAATAAAAAAAAGAACATCTTGTTAGATTCACCAGTAAGCTGGCTTTTACCTTGCAACCATTTGCTAACTTAGTGAATGAACACAGAATAAAAGGAGATCAATTGCACAGTCCAGTCAAAGTGAGGAATATAAGAAGAAACTGCCCCAAGTACCAGCAGGGACAACCAAATATATCTACATAGCAAATGTGAATTTAGAATTTCAGCTGTTGCCACCGCCCCCACCCCTGACCCTGCCCCAGTTTAGTTCAAAACCTTGTTACTAAGTGGTCAAACACACAGTTCCTCCCCACCCCCTACCCCACCTCCAATAATTTTTACACTTAAGTTAGGACCTGAAAATGTACAACCCTAATTTACAATGCCTGGGTGGCAGGAGAAACCTCAAGCCTGAAAAACGCTTTAAAGACCACTTTAAAAGTAATCCTGCAACATACTCTTTTGTGAGACTGTGGATACACAAGCATTTGCACACCACTGTTGGTAAGAAAGCCAAATAGTACAATTACATTATTGAGGAGAATCTGGCAATAACTAGTGATGCTACATATGCATTAACCCTTTGATCCAATCACACCTCTAGAAATGTGAAATGAAATGACATAGGCACAAGAATATTCAATATACTATTATCTGTAATAGCAAAAGAAAGGAAGAAATTCAAATGAGTGTTAATTGTGTATACTGTATTTATCTACACAATGAAGTATTATACGCCCATAAGGAATGAAGAAAAACTCTATATAATGAGAGTGATTTCCAAAATATAATTTTAAATTGAAAAAAAAAAGCAAAGTATAGAACAATATATAGAATATGCTAACATTTATATAACATAAAGGAGAAAATATGAATATACACATATCTAATATTTTCAAAATAAACCAAAAGCTAAAAAGAAAATGGTTATCTGTCCACTAATGGAAAGAACAGGAGAAGGAATAGAATCATGTTGATTTTTTGGTGAAATAAAAACACAAAGTTAAACTAAAGGGTGAGGGAAAGCTACCCTCCCATTGAAAAAAAAAAAACTGATATAAATAAATCTGATTTTATGTCAACTTGGTAATATAAGAGAAAATTATTATTTTAAATGACTTTAAAACACAGTTTTTGACTCCATTACTCATGAGATATATTCTAGAATAAAGGAAAGTATAAAGAAATCTTAAATGGCATTTAGAAGTCTTGCTGTTTAGTAGTAAAGTTGGTATAAAATCTTTGAAACTATTATAGGTAGATTATATGATAAAGCAAATAAGCAATTATCATCATCTTAGGAACCAAGATTTTCTGAATAGAAGAAAAGAGATACATATAAAATCAAAGACAAATTGAAAATAGTGTAAATTCACGATTTTTTTAATATTAAAAAAGTTGGTTACATCTGTCCACTAGGAACCCAGATGTCATTGATCTCTACATACCATTTTCCAGTGAAAGAGCCAAGATCCTTTGATTCCAACTTTAGGCAATATAAAATGACCGCAAAATATCTTATAGTACCAGAAAATAAAATCTGAATCATATTTATTTTCTATTTTCTATTTTTCATTATAATATATGAGCCTGTAATTAAGATATTATATTGAGCAACTTTAGGCAATATAAAATGACCGCAAAATATCTTATAGTACCAGAAAATAAAATCTGAACCATATTTATTTTCTATTTTCTATTTTTCATTATAATATATGAGCCTGTAATTAAGATATTATATTGAAGACAACTAGAGTTTGTTAAAAGGACACAAGTGGCAAGAAAAAAGAAAAGGGAGAGGTGAAACTGTATATTAAAAGAATTTAGACAACACCAAAAGCATAATCCATAAAAACAAAAACTGATAAATTGGACTTTATCAAAATTAAAAACTTTTATTCTGTGAAAAATTGTTAAAGGAATGAAAAGACTAGCCAGAGTGGGAGAAAATATTTACAAACCACATATCCAACAAAGGATTAGTAAAAAGAACTACCAAACACAACAGCAAACAGTGCTCAGACATGGCACGTATCCAGTCAATGCTTTGATATCATTTCAAATTTTTTCTCTGTAAAATTCAAGAAAAATTAACATTAACATTTTAATAAATAATGTAGTACTATTCATTTTGATAAAAGCATATCTATTCATTCATAATAGTAATACATAAAAAGACATCCAGAATGATTGTGGTTTAGCTTTTCATTCTCTTAAATGTGTCTTTCTATCAATAAAGTCTCTTAATTTTAAGGTAGTAACAATATATCTTTTCCTTTAGCATTAGTATTTTTGGGGTCTTGATTAAGAAATTGTTCTCTATCCAAAATCATGAATATATCACCTCATATTCTCTTCCAAAGCTCTTTTCAGTTTTAGGACTTTAATCCACCTGTAATTGATTTCTTTGTTTTCTATGCTGTAAGAGTCTTACTTCTTTTTTCCCCCAGTAAGGATATATATTCAATTGTTCTAGCATCATCTTTTCTCACTACCCTGCAGTGCAACCTTTACCACAAATCAAGTGACCTTATAAGCATGGGTTCCATGGGTCTGTCAGTCAGTCTTTACAACAGTATAACACTGTCTTAATTACTATAACTTATAGCTTGATATCCAGTAGACCAAGTCCTCCCTCCTTATTCTCTTTAAGACCATATGGGTTGCTCTTAGACTTTTTTCATTTCTCTATAGATCTGATTTTTCAAATGCCACACAAACACTGTTGGGATTTTTTTATTAAGGCTGCATTAAATCTATAGATTAATATGAAGAGAACCAACATCTTTATAATGTCTTCCACACCTCAAACATGGTACTCTCTCTCCACTTATAGTCTTTCGTAAGTTCTAAAATGGACACCACTATTTCTGAAATTGAAATGTATATTAAAATTGATGGGCTCTGAACAATCACTTTGGTCAGGCAGCAGTCGTGGTAGGTGTCACTGGTTACATATACACAAACTGGTCTAAAAAGTTTCTGTGACTCCTTCTGGTATTACACAGACAACAACAAAAATAAAACTAGCTGAAAGGTATCAGTGAGCTGGGAGAAATCTGGGAGTGAAGAGTAGCGCATTCTCTGAAATAATCCTGCACAACCAATGCTACTGATGGGGCAAAATGATATTGTGTAGAAGTACATGGAAGATTCTCAATATGAAGACAATTTAAGAATACCTTAACCAATTTATTTCACTTATATTTTCCTTTTAGATATGTACACAGCATAATATGATAATCTACATTTAAATAAATCTAACAGACAAATCATTGTGTCATAGTTTAATTGGTATCTTTTTTCTTTCTTAATGGTGCATCTTACAACTGATGACACCTTCAATTCAATGAATGTTAAATTTTCTTAGTACAGTATAAGTTCCTCTGAGAGGTCTTACATACTTTTTGCTATATTCCTAGGTAATGATCTTTGTGATACTTTAAAATTTCTTTTTGCTTGTTGCTTATATATAAAAATAGAACTTTGAATGCTGTTTATATTTAGTAACAGCTAAACTTTTCTTATTTTATCCTATATCTGTCATAAGCTATCTTTCATATTTTCTATCTGCTTATCTCACTGTGCTAAATTCTAAACAATATTTTCATAGTTATGTTCCATTCACAAATCTTTTCTTCAGCTGTGTCTAAGCTGCTAAAAGTTTAATAGTGAATTGCCTTTTGATTCCAACAAATTATGTTTTTCATTTCTTGAAATTCCTTTTCAAAAAAATCTGTGTTCATTTCTAATGATCTCTTAATGATTGCTGATCTCTGTAATGCATCCTTCAGCTCTTTAAACATATCATTCATAGCCGCTCTATGTTCTATTCTGACTATTCTAATATCTGTAATAGTTGGGGGTCTAAAACCATTATTTGCTGTTTCTGATGATACTGTCATAGTCTTTCTCATGTGTTTGGTGATCTTAGTGAGCTCTTTCCTTGATATTAATAAAAAGGAGTACTATGGACCTGAATTGGGAGAATGGAGAAATTTTCTCCCAGAAGGAATTTGTGTCTATTTCAGCCAGTAAGCCATACTCTGCTTTGGGCCCCAAGAGGTGCTGTTAGAGAGCTTCTCCCCATTGGCACCCTTACCACTATAGCCTGTTAACATGTAGTCCCCAGACACCAAAGTGTTTGTTTTTGTTTTGTTTTGGGAGAAGAAATTCTCAGAGATTTTTCTAATGCTTGTGAGACCACTACTGTCTAAAAAATATCCAAAATGTGTGTTGTTCAGGGTTTATGGTTCTACAACAACAGGATTCTTTACAAAACCTAGTTAGCCTTCATGCTAGGATCAGAAGTACCAATGCCTTTTCTTAAAATGGTAGATTAATTCTAAAATATGATGGTTGGGCTTTTCTCTTTTGTAACAGCATAAAGGATATTTCAGAAAAAAAAATACTTAAAACTATTTTTTAAAATCACTTGAATGTGGCATATAGCTAAATCAGTACTTAGAAATATTAGCCTCCGATGCAAATATTACAAAAAGAAAAGATGAAAAATCAATGATCTAACCTTCTACATTAAAGGACCTAGAAAAAGAGTAGCAAATCAAACTTTAAAAGAATAGAAAGAGGGGCCGGCCCAGTGGCGCACTGCTATAGTGCGCCGCTTGGGAGCGCGGCGGCGCTCCCGCCAAGGGTTCGGATCCCACATACAGACCGGTTCCTGCTCACTGGCTGAGCGAGGTGCGGGCGCAGCACCAAGGGTTGCGATCCCGTTGCCGGTCCCGGTCTGGTACGGGTGCGACACTGAGGGTTGCGATCCGTTGCCAGACACGAAAAAAGACAAAAAGGAAAAAAAAAAAAGAATAGAAAGAAATAATAAAGGTAAAATCAGAAACCAATACCATAGGAAACAAATATATGATACAGAAAATATATGATAGAGAAAAATCAACAAATCCAAAATTTGGGTTCCTTGAAAAGATTAATAAGTGACAGACCCTTAGCAAAACTGATCCAGATAAATCACATGTAATTTCCTAATTACAGGGAATAGATTACTTCTGGTCACTTACTTTAATTGGACAGAATCACATTGTTAATAAAAGTAAGGATGCAGACTCAATTACTGAAAAGGTCAGTTAGCCTCCCACGTTCATTTGACTTCAGAGCTATATTACTAACCTTAAATTGAGTACCCCCAAATAAATATTGTAGTATTAAAAAGGGATAAATAAAAGACCATGAAAATGGAGCAGACCACATCAATGTACTATTACCGAAAGATTTACTCAAATAGGTAATCTACTGAGAGTGGTTCCAGAAAGTCACTCATAAGAACTAATCAACATTTCATGTAAGTAACTCCTGCCCTAAAATATTCATTTCACCTAAATAAATAATGACTTCAGTTCTGCCATCTAAATTTTGCCAAATTGGAAAATCTATTACATATAATACAACATATGCAAGATTTATATTCAAAGGGAAGAAAAACTAAGAGGACAATTACCTTCAGCAAGCCCTTTAAATTAGTTTCAAAAAACTATAAGTCATGACTTCTTAAACTTATCCCTGGAAGTACCTCTAATGCCAAAAGAGAATGAACTGGAACTCCCGGAATTAGGGAGTACCTTACTAAAGGCAGTCTTGTGAAAGCTCAAAAAAACCAAGAAGACTAATGTCTTATCTTAAAAATTTGTGAGAACTTTACATTCCACTCTATAAAAATATTAATAATGCCTTTTCCCTCACAAATCTTCACATCTTATCTAATTTGTTATTTTTCAAACACCTGATTGGGAGGTTCTCTAAATCCAGATTGGAGGAGCACAGGAGCAAGTTTTATTTATCACAAATTGGTGGAGTTTTCATGCTTACTCGAGGCTTGTGAATCAAATATCTGTCTATGGATAATTTTTACGTAGAACCATTTCACACTAATTATTTCAATAATTATGACTGAGCCAACTCCAGTTTACATAAGCACATACATGTGTCTGTAGTTAAGTGCTTACCTATTAAAAATGTAAACTATAAATTAAGGAGCTTACTTTCACTCACTTACTTACTTTTACAGGTAACAGTAAATAGTATTATTGACAAATTATTTATAAACTGTTACACCATTTTTAGAGTTCGAAATAAAAATTTACAAATTCATATTCTCTGAGGGCTTAATTGAAAAATTTTTATAGAGTTAGTTAATTCATGTTTTTGAATAACATACCTTTTCTCTTTATAATTAGAATAATTTGTAACTTATTGAACAAAACAATTTCTTAAAAAAGCAATTCAGGGGCCGGCCCTGTGGCGCACTATCCGCCGCTTGGGAAGCGCGGCGGCGCTACTGCCCGAGGGTTCGGATCCCACATACAGACCGGTTCCCGCTCACTGGCTGAGCGAGGCGCGGGAGCAACACCGAGGGTTGCGATCCCGTTGCCGGTCCCCGGTCCGGTACGGGGGCAACACTGAGGGTTGCAATCCATTGCCGGACATGGAAAAAAAAGACAAAAGACAAAAGACAAAAA
>NW_007728037.1:212170-237885 GCF_000696425.1 Galeopterus variegatus | reverse complement strand
AAAAAAAAAAAAAAAAAAAAAAAAAAAAAAAAAAAAAGCAATTCAAACAGGACTTAAAGCACAGCTAAGATGTAACATGGCAAAGGGGATTATGGATTAAGCGATTAAAAGCGATTAAATCCAATTCAATCAATCATACACAATGCACTGAATCTCTTGGCAAAGGCAACTTTCAGAAATTTGATGGAAAAGATATAAAATATTGTATCTCAAAAGCAAAAATCATTAACACAATTCTTTCAATATGATAACTTTCTGTGAAGTACTAAATATTTTCACTTAGATTTGGTTTCAGTCATAGAAAAAAGGAGTGCATTTACCTAAGATTCATTTTACTATACTTTTTACTGCACCTGCAACCTATAAAACATCCTGAGGTCCACTCTAAGTACATCTCAAAGGGTTGGCTAAATTTTTCCTATAGATACTAAGATCCTAATCTTAGAAAACACTCTCCTTGCTAGAGCAAGAAATAAAATGGCTTCAAAGTGTGATCTGAATTCTAATTGAAACAAATGTTAAGATTAAATAAAGGAGAGGCTTGAGAGTGGTTCAGAGCACTGAAAAACAAAAGTGAAGATTCTAAAACTGAAATAATTATGCATAAGGGGCCTATTCTTAATTATATTTTTATCTTCTTTTCCTTCATTTTATTCTCAATTCAGCAGTCAGCATATCTATGAAATAATACTCTCAACCACAATTTTCCTTTCATTGTTCAAATACTATAAATATCCCCCTGTTAATTTTTTTTTTTTTTTTGTCAGGTGGCCAGTGTGGAGATCCAAACCTGTGACCTTGGGGTTATAAGGCTGCGTTGTAACCAGCTAACTGTCCATCCCCTTCCCTGTTTTTATAGTATTTAAAAACATTACTGTGAAAAACATATTTTGTACATTATCTAAAATTATTAGGTGTTGTCAGTATTGTCAAAAAACTGTTTACAGGGCAGCAAACTGAGAATTTTGCTCAAAATATACATAATACATATTAATTCAGCTAATGTTAAGAAAAATACTAAGAATATTCCTGACCCCAATTATCCTCATCCATCAGCTAATTTTCATACTTCTTTGCACAAATTATAGGCAGGATCAATCAGTAAATGCTAGACATGGAAACAGAGGATCTTCTTTTTTTTTACAAAGGGCAATAAAAGGGAGAAGCCCTAAGAATGTTCCTCCCCAAGAATTAATATTTTTTACTTCACATATATTATCATTTTCAACTTTTCTTTACTAAATAACCTAGTCTAGAAGCTCATTCACTAATTATAGTGTACTTAAGTTTGTATAACTTCCAAAACTGAATAATAGTGCCAGAAACCAGTCTAAGAAATTTACACATACTAACTCATTTAATCGTCACAAAAGCCATATGAAGTAGGTATTACTATTATCTTCATCTTATACAGAAGGAAACTGAGGCACAGAGAGGTTCAGTACCTTGTCCAAGGTAATAAATCTAAACAGTGGCAAAACAGGGCCAAGAATCCCAGTTTGACTTTGGAGCACCATTCTCAACCCTGTCACATACCACCTCCCTGCCTTCATGTGCTGTACAGAAAATTATAAATGATATCATGTCTGTGGCCGGTGAATTTCTGTCTGGGAAAGTTCTCTTATGATGCACATTCCCTCGTCATTTACTAATGCCAATAAGTCTTGTGGTAGAATCTGGCCATACCCAGTCAGTCACAATCCACAGTCTCTGAAGAATGGAAAGAGGTTAATAAAAATTAATTATAATACAATATGAAAAACTGTAATAAGAGCTTAAACTGAAAGGGTACTCAGGAAAAAGAGAGATTTCATATGTCTTCAAGGAGCAAAGAAGCATAGCTTCGTAGAGGATGTGATACATGAAATGAGTCTTAATTACTAGGAGTTTAGCAGACATGAAAAGTAAACACTTTAATAGATAAGGCAATTTGTTAACCCATATTTTGCTCTCCTTATCATCATTAACTTCCATTAAGCAGCAAAATATTTCTGCCAAAAACATACTAACAGAAACATGACTATAAAAGTAGGAATAAAAGGCATGACAACAACAATAATCTTTGCCATCAAAAAACAATTTTTACAGTTAATCTTATATAACTTTCATTATTGATTTTTTTTTTTAATAGAAGAAGTCCTGCAGTGAAAAGATGTCTTTTTCTCTAATGGAGCAAAAGAATAAGAAATACAAGGAAAAAATGGCAAAAGGTATTCAGTTGGGGGGAAGTATGTCTTATCCTTCCTAACCTCGAACCACCGGATATGTGAGATTATTTTAGCAAATATTTTAGTAAACAGTCCATACTAAACATGCACAATTTTATCTTGCTTAAAAATTTCAGAGTAATACATGTGAAAGAGGAAAAATATTAGAGTTCCTACTATTTAAAGCAAAAAATAGATCAGAAAAGGCCTCCTATCCTCATGGCATTTGGCTAAAATGGCATGGCTTCACTGCCAGACCAAACTAAAAACAACAAAAACATTTCAACACTCAATGGCTTAAAATGTGACCTATGAAAGACTTCATGACCAGTTTCTTGAAATGCTGACGAGCCACACCATGACCTGTATTTTCTAAGTGATAAAGGCTATAAAATCCTGAAAAGCCATTTACAACAAGAGTATTAAATATGAATAAAGGACATTCCATCAATTTGAGTGTGAGTATACACGTGCATGCACTTGCAGATACACCTGTTCTGGTGAAGATGTGATATGAAAATCAATTGTTAAATTTCAAGGATAAATCCAAGAATATTTGAGGAAAGAGAAAATTTTAGGCCTCTTCTGTAAAAAAGCAAGCCTAAATAGAAAAATTACAAGGGACTTTAAGCAATTTGAATGTATATCATGAGTGATCATGACAATGAAACATAAAGTTCACCTAATGCGTAATTTTGCTGATGGTCCTGATGACAGAAAATAATGTAGCTACAAACAAAAATCACCTCTGGCAACTATATCATATATTGCCGGGATCTTATCTATAAACTTGTAAGGTCATGCTGAAAATATAAATGGAATGCAATAATACCAAATGATTCAATTTGACTTGCTGGGTCAGAATTAGGGATGCTTATTTTGAATAGTTTTATTAGTCAATCAGAAATAAGAAGTCACATGTCCACATCCAACCCAGTGATCACTACCAGGTTGCCATCAGAAGTGCTCCAGGCTCCTGAGCTAGGGTGGTGGGGGTCAAGGGCTTCAGCCACGCCCCCCTGAAGTCCCCATCCAGCCCAGCCATGACCTAACCACCACCTGAAGCCCTCTGGGATCCCCTGCTGGAATGAGCCGGGGGGGGGGGGGGGGGGGAGGGGGGGGGGCATACTCTGGGCCCCCCCCCCCCCCCCCCGCCATGCCCTAACCCCCCCCTGAAGCCCTCTGGGGTCCCCTGCTGGAATGAGCCGGGGGGGGGGGGGGGGGGGGGATGGACCTAGATCATGCCCCCCTCCTTCTCCCTCCTCCCACCCTATATCCTTTTCCCCCTCTCCCCCAACAGCTCCACAACATCTTAGAATGTAAAATAATAATAATAATAATAATAACTTAAAAATTAAAAAGAAATAAAAAGTCAAAAGAAGAGCTCTCAAAACAGGAACTTCTATCAATATAGTAAGATGTGAAAAATGAGAACACATACACAAAGGCATAAATATTAACATCTCCCAGAGATTAAGCTGTTTATATTTAACTGAAAATAATTTTGTCAAAAAGAAATTCCACTCAGTAAAAATGAAAATGTACAGCATGATGACTATACTTAGTAATATTGTATTGTATACTGGAAATGTGCTAAGACAGTACATTTTAGGTGTTCTTACCACACACACACACACACACACAAAGGTAATTATGTGAGATGATGGACATGTTAATTTGTTTGATGGTAGTAATCATTTCACTACATATATCAAAATCAGGTTGTACACCTTAAATATATACAATAAAAAGAGAAATTCTCTTAAAATAAAAATAAAAATGAAAATGTAAAATTAAAGACAAGCCTAAATCTGGGAATTCACTAATCTAAAAGGCAAGAGATAGTTTATTAAATAACATGCTAACAGCAATGATTTAGCTTTTAAAATTACATTCTTATCTAGGACGATCTTCTAAAATAAGGGCAAGATTCATAAAGAGCTGCAGACAAAAAATATATCTAGATTATGCCATAGAATAGTTAGTGGACCACAGAAAAAAGAAACAGATGTATGTCTCTGTAAGATATGATGTCTACATTGTTATACTAGACTACAAGTGCATTAAACATCTGTCCCCAATTCTGTAGGGTATATTCTTTTTTTGTACTTCCTTGTTGAAAATACTTCTAAAAAGGAAAAAAAAAATGTATGCTTAAGCTGGTTAACAAGCTCAGTTGGTTACAGCATGGTGTCATAACACCAAGGTCAAGGGTTTGGATCCCTGTACTGGCCAGCTACCAAAAAAAAAAAATCTTTCAAAGACAGAGGACTCTATGCAATATATTTTAATTTTAAAGTGCTGGCTCATGAAAATGTGGCTGTAGATTTAAAATACTCATTCAGTTATTTACCAATTGCTCATTGTTTCAGCCAAAGTAGGAATGTCTGAAAATTGTTGAACCAATTTTAGAAAGCATATCTGCCTCTTGTTTAATTATATAATTAGTATATTCCAGCTTCTCAGGTCAGAAATCCTAATGCAAGTACCAAGGTGGAACAGGACTTATAGGACTTAGAAGATACCACAACTGATACTTCTAGTCCACAAATATGACTCAAAATATTTTAGCATGAGCCTTCTTAAAGCCTTAAGTGCAAAAGAAGTAAGGCCATTCAGAGTTAAATGCCACAGAATAACTGCCATAAACTACAGTTCCTAATGGTCCACCTAGAGCATTTAGTACTAAACTTCAACTCCACTTAATGCTTACGAAGTAGGAAAGTTCTTAGTCATCACTTCTTGGACATACTGATTTTGTTTCACTTAGTGAACCACGTCCATAAGCACCTTGGCTTCCAAACTGAGTCACTTGGCTCCTTTCATCTCAGGCTCCAGTGACTCAGTATTGTTTGTGTTACTTCCTGATAAAGGCAGAGATCATATCTGACCAACCCTCTAAAGTATAAGGTGTTCTTTATCGTAGTTAAAATCTTAACAAGGAGGACAGAAACCACAGACTACTGAAAATAGAGGAAAATTAATGCAGAAAGTTGGTTACACAGAGAATAAAAGATATGAGAAGTCACCAAGAGGAGAGTGAGACAACTAGACACTAGTAATGCCTAGAAGTAACTACCACCCCTAGGCTAGAGAGACAAAGAGGAAGAACTGCTACTAGAGCCCAAGGCCAGGGTGGCATAGTGGATGCTGGAACTATGGCAGGCCTGTCCAGTGGGAACTGGAGCTACAAAAGAAACAGCTTTTGCCAACAACACCACTAGAGAGAGGTAAAGTGAGAAGGGAAGAAATGATCTGGCTTTTCCCTTCCTTAAATCTCCTATTATTCCCATTGGGTTCCTCAAACCCAGTGGAAGTCAGTGGGCACAGAAGCCTGGGAAAGGGAGCCTGCAGGGTTAGCCCTCCTTCAGTATAGAAGAAAGCAGAAGGGTGCAAAATGGACCTGAGGGCAAAGAAGCTCAAGACCAGCACAACTTTAAATAAAGTTCACATTATAAAGACAATCTCATAAACTCACTCAATCCAGCTAATTTCCCATTTCAGGTATTATACCAGCTGGCTCTAAGACTTCAACTGCATATTAATACTTCCAGATCATCTTTCAGATTTTGAAATGAAAACTCCTACAACAGTGTCTAGAAGTATAAGAACTATCTAACCAGTTACTATAATCAGATCTGTAAATAAGTTCAACTGAGATAACAGCATGTTCAGTCAAGTCTGTCTTTTAGTTTGCCTAAGTCTAATCTGAAATAATTTAAAAGACGTATTTTCTAAGAAAAATAAAATAATCCCTAAAGAAATGAAGATCATGTCAACCAACATTCAGCATAAACTACTTAAAACTGTTTCCAAGTAAAGGTTTCAAATGTACTTTCTCCAAAGCATCTTTTCATAGTCTTTAAAGAAATGTTAGATTTTTAATAACAGATGATAAAATTCATACCTTCCTATTCATTAAGAGAAATAAGAGTGCTGACACAAATTTTTTAGTATGAGAATAATAATACTGTGATTAAG
Organism: Galeopterus variegatus; assembly: GCF_000696425.1. Lineage (NCBI taxonomy): Eukaryota > Metazoa > Chordata > Mammalia > Dermoptera > Cynocephalidae > Galeopterus > Galeopterus variegatus. Next base: position 231,697 of record NW_007728037.1, on the reverse strand, counting down.
AATTGTTAAAAGCTAATCTAGCATTTAAAAAAAAATGCACTGTTTCACATACAAAAGATTAACTACCAAAAAGAGTGACTATCATTGGCTCTAGATTGGAACTCACTAGTACGTTAAATCTGATTATTTCAAAAACTCCCTGAAATTTCTGCTATTTTACTAGAATTGCTACTACGTTATTCAAAATTTATAGAAAAGTGTAAAGCAAAGCTCATTGTTTTTAATTTTTTTTGATAAATTTATTTAATAATAATATATCTATCAAATAGAGCTTTAAAAAAATACTTAAACTTTCCAAATGGTTAAGAAATCTTCGTCTATTTGAAATACAAGCTTACCTTCATCAAATTGGCATATCAGTAAGTCAAATAACATGAATTTCACTTTACATACATTTTAAAATAAGTAAATATTCTGCCTTGACTCAAGATTTCAACAGAAAACTATAAAGCTATATAACAATCCTTAATTTTATTATGTTAATGAGCAATAAATTGTTTTATATGATAAAGGACACTGATTACATGGCGTAACAGATCAGAAAGATAGGATATTCAGTATAATAGTAATAGTGGCAATATCAAGTTAATTTCGATAAAATAGTTCTTAGTCTTTGGAGGCTTTCATGCTAACACTTAGGTCTCTACAAATTTAGAAAGCAGAAAAGAAAAATGATAATCTTTTTATTATGATTTTAAAGGCAAAAAAGATAATTTACTATTTTTTGAAAACATTATGATTAAGCAATAGATAAATGCCATTTCAGAATAAACCACCACAAAAAGATTGTAGCTATTTTAAATAATGCCACATTTCTGTCATTTATCAAATATAATTAAATACAGAAAAACTACCTTATTCATTGCTTTATTATTTTTTTTTTTAATATTACCAATGAAGAGTTTTTTTCTGTAAACACTTACCATCCACTCAGATATAATAACATCCACTTTTTCTACAGGAAGATGAACTTCTTCAATCTTTCCTTTAATTAGTATAATAGTATCTTCAAGTTTATTTAGTCTGAAAATTATAATAAATTAGACTAGTATGTAAAAAAAATTCTCAAAGCTTGTCAAAATACATAACTTTCTGTCGACATTTCATATTCTTTTGAAACAAAAAAGAATGTTTAAAGTTTATTCCCTGAGCTTGATAATTATTTTCTGTTCACTCCATGGATACCCAAGAATTTTTCTGACCAATATGGCAATACACTGAACCAATATCTAAAACTTCAACCTGAAAAGAAATCTGAATTTTATCAAGAATACATGTCAATAAAGTTACAGTGTTTGTTTTTTTTTTTTTAAAGGGGGAGGTAGGGGGACTGGAGACAGACCAGACAGACAACAAAAGTGTGGTTTAAAAGGAAGGAGTGTGTCACAGTGGTGAGAGAATTAAAAGCTGGAAGCCTTTATTTTAAATTCCAGCTCCTGGGCCGGCCCGGTGGCGCACTGGAGAGTGCGCTGCTTGGGAGTGGGGCAGCGCTCCCGCCGAGGGTTCGGATCCCATGTGGTGACCGGTTCCTGCTCACTGGCTGAGCGCGGCGTGGGCGCAACACCGAGGGTTGCGATCCCGTTGCCGGTCCCTGGTACGGGCGCGACATCGAGGGTTGCGATCCCGTACCGGTCAGTAAAAAAGACAAAAAGGAAAAATAAATAAATAAATAAATTCCAGCTTCTCTAGCACTTGTCAAACTATATGATCTTTACCAAATATATTTTTGAAATAACTCACTGAGCCTGTGTGTTCACGTGTAAAAGAGAATGACAGTACCTACCCTATTTACTTCACAGGAATATTATTGAGGATCAAATATTTATGAAGGCTATGTATACATCTCAAACACTATATAATGATATTATCATGAACAGAATGTATAAAACTTGAAATCCCACCCCAATTACAAATTATTTAACCTTGCCCGATGGTATTCATTAGATCTTTTTACAATCTTCATCATGAGATTAGCACATATTTTTCAAAATCCCCTTCTTTTGCAATTTGAAACAAATAAAAAAGTTAAAAACATAGTTTCAGAAAGCTAAAAATAAGATGCTGATTAAGTTCATATCTGATTAAATTAATAGATTCTCAATCCTTGAAGAATGTACATTTTAATTTTGGAGGATTTTTTGCTGCATCAAAAGAGAGATTTTTTCCCCCAAAATTCATCAAGGTATTATTTACATACAATTAAGTGCATTCATTTTAAGGATAAACTTTGTTGAATTTTGTAAAACACAAATACTTGTGTGATCACCATCATCATCATCAACATACAGAATATTTCCATCTCCCCAAAAAAGGTTCATGAGTGCCCCTTTCCAGAAAATCCTCCCATCCACAAGCAACCAAATGACTTTCTTTCACTATGTATCAGACTTATATTTTGTAGAGTTTCATACTAATGGAATCATACTGAATGTGCCTTATTGTTCTTTTGATAAGCATGATACTTTCTAGATTCATACATGTTTTTGTGTATATCAGTAGTTCATTCCTTATTATTGCTGAGTTATTAAACCAAATGAATAAACCGCAATTTTGTTTATTCACACAACTGTGAATAGAAATCTGGACTTTTTCCAGATTTGCACTATAATAAATAAGGCTTATTTGTGTACATTTAGAATTGCTTGGTCAAACAGTAGCATATATCTAAGATTTTAAGAAATTGCCAATTTGTTTTACAAAATGCATATACAATTTTACATTCCCGTCAGCAACGTATGTGCATTCCTGTTACTTCACATTCTTTTCAACACCTACTATTGTCGATCTTTTAAATTTTAACTGTATAGAAGTTATAAATTGCACTTTCCTAATGACCAAGCATTTATGTGTTCATTGGCCATATTTCCATATCTTTTGCCCATTTTAAACATCAGGTCAGTTGTATTCTTATTACTAAATTGTAAGAGTTCTTTACATATTCTGGATAGAAACCATGTCAGATTTATGTATAGTGAACATTTACATCATACCGTGGCTTGGTTTTTCATTTTCTTAATGGTATGTTTTGAAGAGCTAAGGTTTTTAAAGATCAGTTTTTTTTTCCTTTTATACTTCATGCTTTCAGTGACATATCTAAGAAATCTTTGTCTACACCTATATTTTCTTCTAAACTTTTTAGTTTCCACTTTCAGTTAATTTTTCCATATGGTATCACATTCATTTTTTTCATTAATCAATACTTATCAATACAATGCTGAAAAAATTTTGTTGGAAAGACTATCACTAGTGATAGGCTCAACTTGGTTGGAAAAATTATCACTAACATATCATGGAATTACTTTGGCATCATTGTCAAAAAACAACCATATCTGTGAAGGTTTATTTTTGGACCTTTGAGTCTATCCTAAGATTTAGATGTGTATCCTTATGCCAATACAACACTTTCTTGATTACTACAGTTTTAAATTAAATCATGAAATCTGATAGCATATGTGCTTCAAATTTATCCTTCTTTTAAAAAACTCTTTTCGCTATTTTAGGTCATCTGTGTTCCCATATGAATTTTGAGTTGGCTCTTGGTAATGTCTTGCACTTTTTAGTGTTCATATCTTTACATATTTTGTAAAATATAACCCTAAATATTTGATGGTTTGGGGTGTATTATAAACAGTATAGATTTTAAGTTTCAATTTTAGTTGTTTGTGGCTACTTATAAAAATATAATTGATTTTCATATTTTGACCTTGAATTCCATAACTGTGATAAAGGTTTTAGTTTTAGCACAATTTTAGTGCCTATTTTATAGATTCCTTAGGATTTTACATGCACATGATGATGTCATCTGGGAATACTGACAGTTTTACTTCTTCAAATCTGTTTGTCTTTTATATCCTTTTCTTGGTTTATAGAATTTGTCAGATCCACAGAATTTGTCAGATCCTCCAGTACAATGTTGAATAGAAGTGGTAAGAGTGGACATCCTGTTTTGTTCCTAATTTTAGGGGGAAAGCATATATTAATTATTATTAAACATGACATTATCTGTAGTCTTTTATAGATGCTCTTTATTGGGAGAGAAAGATTCCTTCTTTCCTAGTTTGCTGAGAATTTTTCTTATGAATGACTTAAATTTTTCCAAATAGTTTTTCTGTATCTATTAAGATGACTATGTGGTTTTTCTTTTTTATTCTATCAATACATGATGAGTATCACTTATCCAAAATGTTTGGGACCAGAAGAGTTTCAGATTTTGGACTTTTTGGATTTTGGAATATTTACATTATACTCACCAGTTGTGCTTCTCTAATCTGAAAATTTGAAATCTCTAACACTCCAATGAGCATTTTCTTTCAGCATCATGTTGGTGCTCAAGAAGTTTCAGATTTTGGAGCATTCTGGATTTTAGATTTTCAGATTAGAGATGCTTAACCTGTATGATGAGTTATATTGATTTTTACAAGTAAAACCTGTTTTGCCTTCCTTGAATAAACCCTACTTGGTCACAGTTTGTTACCCTTTTTGTGTATTGTTAGATTCAAGTTGCTTATGTTTTTTAAGGATGTTTCCCCTCTATGTTCCTGAGGAATATTGGTCTGTTGTTTACTTTTCTTGAAATATCTTTTGATATCATTACAACGCTCTCCTCATTAAGTGTTGGGAAGGATTCTATTCTATTTAATATATTTTAAAAGAGTAACATTATTTCTTTATTAAATGTTGGAAGAAATTTACTACCTGAGTGATCCTGGAGTTTAATTTATGGGAAAGTTTATAATTACCAACTCCCTTTCTTTACTAGATCTAGGAATATTAAGATTTTGTAGATCCTGGAGTTTAATTTATGGGAAAGTTTATAATTACCAACTCCCTTTCTTTACTAGATCTAAGATTTTGTAGTTTTTTTCTTCAATCAGTTTTAACTTTTATTTTTCAAAGTATTTTTCCATTTTACCTAAATTGTCATGTTTACTGGCATAAAGATGGTCATAATATTCCCACATTATCCCTTTAATCTGTAGCAGATGCCCCTTTCATTCCTAATATTAATAATTTCTATCTTCTATTTTCTTCTAGTTAGAGGTTTATTAATTTTATTATTTTTTTAAGGAAAACTTTCTTTTCATTCATTTTCTCTACTGTTTTTGTTTTGTATTTCATTGATTTCTGCTATCTTTATTTCCTTTCTTCTACTTACTTGGGTATATTTGGCATTCTCTAGCATCTTAAGATGGAAGCTTAAATAATAGATTTTAAATCTTTCTTCTTTTCTGATATAAGCATTTAAAACTTATAATTTCCTTCTAAGCACAGCTTTAGCTACATACCACAAATTCTAATACACTGTGCTGTCATTATAATTCATTTCAAAATATTTTCTAAATTCATTTCCATTGCAATTTATTTTTTGACCCATGGGTTGTTTAGAAGTGTTCTATTTAATTGCCAAGTGTTTGGAGATATTCCAGATATCTATTATTGATATGCAATTTAATTTCAGTGGGCCAGAAGCTTAGTCTGTAAGATTTAAATACTTTCAAATTTATTGAGACTACTTTTATTGCCCCACATGTAGTCTATTTTGATGAATGTTTTATGTGCACTTTAAAAAACATGATTCAGCTGTCTTTGGGTAAAGTGTTACATAAATGTCAATTAGGTCAAGCTGTTAGTGTGTTTAGGTCTTCTATATTCCTATTCACACACAAGTGATATAAATATAGGTTTAAATGATCCATGTTTATATAATTTTTCCCATTCTTTTAGTTTTAACCTATGGTGTTCTCATAATTAAACTGGAATTTTTGAAGAAAGAAAATAGCTAGGTCTTACTTTTTATCTAGTCTGACAATCTGTCTTTTAATTGTATATTTAGACCAGAGATTGAAAGATTATACCCCTCTCATCCATTTTTGTACAGACCCGAGCTAAAGGATTTGTTAAGAAAGAAGAAAAAAAGGCAGCAGCAGCTGTAGCAAGTGATAGAGACCACAGGTGACCCTCAAAGTTTAAAATATTTACCATCTGACCACTTACAGAAAAGGTTTGCCTACCCTTGCTTTAGACCACTATAAAAGTACAGCTAAGATAGATAAAGAATACAGTAAGCAAATCTAATGTAGAATTAAATGGGGTCCAAGAAGGAGAAGAAATAAAAAAGACAAAGGAAATATTTGAAGAAATAATGGAAGAGCATTTTCTAGAACTGATAAAAAGCACTAAGCCACAGACAAAAGAAATCAAATGTATCTTTAAAAGGCTAAATTTTTAAAAATCCATACCTTACAGTAAAACTTCAGAAGATCAAAGACAAAGAAAAAATCTTCAACAGATTACCTTAAATGGAATAACATTTGTCCTGACAGATGACCTCCTGACAGCAACAATGGAAGCCAGAAGACAGTGGAATGACATTATCAATTAACTAGAAAAGAGTTGGGCAAACTTTTTCTTAAATTGCCAAGTTATAAATATTTTAGAGATGCAGGCCATATGGTCTCTTTTGCAACTATCCAACTGCTATTGTTGTGTGAAGGCAGCAACAGACAATATGTAAACAAAAGGACATGGCTGTGTCCCAACTTTATTTACAAGAACAGGTGGCTGAAGTTTACTGAACTAGAAAAATGTAACTGCCAACTTAGAATTCTATATGCAGAGAAAAATATCTCCAAGAATAAAGACAAAAAACATTTTCAGACCAACAAACACCATTTTGTTTGGCTACAACCATAAATGCCAATGAAAGAAATGTTAAAGAATTAGGGAAGAAGGAAAATGATTCTAGATGGTCAAGGAAATAGAAATAAATGAGAAAAGAGAATGGACATATGTGGGTGAGTGAATACATAGGATCAGACTGTCAAATCTGACTCACATGAGCCAGAGATCTTATACAGTGTCAAGCTTTACAAACCATTTTAAAATAGAGGCAATCAAGAGGTCCAGACTAGTCAGGGTGAGATTTGGATCATTAAAAGCAGCTGCTCTAGGGCGGGCCGGCCCGTGGCTCACTCCGTAGAGTGCGGTGCTGATAACACCAAGGCCACGGGTTCGGATCCTATATAGGGATGGCCAGTTTGCTCACTGGCTGAGCGTGGTGCTGAAAAGCAGCTGCTCTGGTCTTTCCTTTCCTATCTCAGACACACTCTGGCCCAGAGTAGATGAGATCTCCAAGTGAGGTGCATGGGTTATTAACTCCCCTCTATGTGCCAGATTACTCCCTACTTCTTCTGAGTCTTTGATTGCCTGTATCTTTGAAATTATTAATAAAGCTTAATACTGGGTAATCTCTCTGGGTAATATTGGGTAATCAGGTTCACATGAGTCTGATTTGAAACTATGTTAGCTCAGAATGATGCCATGAGCAGAACTCTTACAGACCCATTAATCAAAAAGGCTAACACCCTTTTTTAGCCAGAATAAGAAAGGAATTTAAAAGATAGAAAGAGCATCTAATACTTTAAGATAAAGTATTCACTTGGAAAGTATAAACTTAAAGCTATGGGTTACCACAAAGATGATAAATTTAGAGGACTACTAAGTTTGAGAGTATTTACTGAAAGAGACAAGATATTATTTTATAGAGAAATATTTGTTAAAAGCCTGGAAATCATTACTGGCAGAAATTCTCTGAATTAACAATCAGGGGGATACATCATTTATTTTACATATTACTGAGAAGAATGGATTACATGGGTTGATAATTGATCCCCAATGACTGTTGACAGACTTTTCCAGGTAGTATGACAACAAATCTGCTGCAGTGGGTTAAAACAGGATTGTAGTATACCTTCCCCAAGAGGGGTAACTGCCCCCCCCCCACCTCGCAACCTGTAAGTAAAATAGTCCTTCTGAAGCAGCAAGCATGCTATGCATGCAAGTGAACTGAGATTGGCTTTATGATTTAATACCATTGCCAAAGAAGATGACAGATGTGGAAATCAGCAACTCCCCATTCTTGAGTACATTATGTAATCTTGCTATTGGGAGGCCAAGAAAATATTCAGAAGGCAGTGTCTGATTGACTGGTTCAGTTACCAAGCATGGGCTTCACAATGTTTCTGACATACAAAAGAAAAGAGGAATCAACAGGAGAAAAGAAAAGATGGAGAGAAAACAGTAAGCAGCTCACTGAGCGGGCTCAATGGTTTTTGAAAAAAGATGTGAAAAAGAGTAACATGGGGTTTCTATAAAGGAATTATTAAGCTTTGTAGAGAACAGTCCAAATCCTGGTGGTTGCTAGGGTTTTCCCAGGCTTATGCTTTGCATAAATGATTGCAAAAAACAATAAAATGAAGGATACCTGAGAAATATATGGCAAGGAAATATTGACCAAGGTCAGAAGGTAGATTGGGGAGGAAGAAATTTAAAACTGCTGACCTATGATTCATGGGGGACATTTACTGAGGTAAATTCATTCCCAAGGTGAATTTTCCATTTAAAGTGACTTAGCATCCTTGTATTGTTTGAGAGAAGGATAACAGTATTAATACTTTGATACATTTTAATTTTCAATGTCTTGATTTTTGTGCATTAATTATGTATTCAGTACCTTGATACTATTATAATAACTTAGTTTCTTTCTAATATCTGCATTCATAAACATATCATTTTGCATAAAAATAGTTTTGTTTATTTTCAATTTTGCACCTTTCTTTTTATTGCCTTGCTGCACTGGCTAGGATCTCCTTTATAGTGTTGGATGGAAGAGGTGATGGCAGGTATCACTGTCTTTTTCCTTAACTTAAAGAGAATGCTTTCAATGTTTCATCAGTATGTTGGTTGTAGGTTCTGTTTTTATAGATACTCTATCATATTAGAACATTACTTTCTAGCTCTAGTTTTAAGTAAATAGATATATTGAATGGATATTAAATTTTATCAAAATTTTTTCCTGCATCTATTGAGATGACCTTAACAGATTTTTCTGATATTTAACCAACTTTGCATTCCTGGCATACACTTTACCTTCCAATATATTGCTCAATTAATTTTCTAATACTTTGACTGATTTTTAAAAAAATTTTAGATGGAAAATATAATTTTGAAATATAATTTTTCTCCCCTCAGTAATAGACTTTATGTTCGTAGCTGTTTTAGGTTTACAGCAAAATTGAATAGAGTACAGATAGTACTGCTCCTCCCCTACAACACACAGTTTCTGCTATTATTAACATGTTATATTAGCATGGTATATTTCTTACAATTATAAGCCAATATTGACTTACTATTAACTCAATTTTACATTTGGGTTCCTTGTGTTGTACAGTTCTGTGGGTTTTGCCAAATGCATAATGTCATGTATTCATCATTACAGTAACATACAGAATAATTTTGCTGCCCTAAAAATTCTGTGCTCCTCCTACTTATCTCTCCCTCTCTCCCTCTTACCCTGAAATCCAGGCAACCACTGATTGATTTTCCCTCATTACCTCAAATATTTATCATTTCTTTGTGTTGGGAACATTCAAAATCCTCTCTTCTAGCTAACTGAAAGAATACAATAAATTGTTGTTAATTACAGTCACCCTACAGTGTTACAGAACACTAGGTATTATTCCTCCTACGTCTAGCTGTAATTTTGTATTTGTTAACTAACCTCTCACTATACCCCCTCCCTCCTACATTTTCCAGCCTCACGTAACCGCCATTCTACTCTCTTAAATGCTTAACATCACTAATCATCCAGGAAATGCAAATCAAAACCACAATGAGATATCATCTGACTGCAGTTAGAACAGTTATCATCAAAAAAAACATAAAATAACAAATGCTGGTGAGAATGCAGAAGAAAGGAGAACTCTTATGCACTGTGGACAGCAATGTAAACTAGTGCAGCCATTATGGAAAACAGTACGGAGGTTCCTCAAAAAAATAAAAGTAGAACTACCCGATAATTCAGCAATTCACTACTGGGCATATATCCAAAGAAAAGAATAGCAGTATATCAAAGAGATATTTGCACTTCCATGTTTATTGCAGCACTATTCACAATAGCCAAAATATAAAATCAACGCAGGTACCATCAACAGATGAACAGATAAAGAAAATGTGTTATATGTACACAATGGAATATTATTCAGCCATTAAAAAAAATGAAATCTTGTCATTCACAACAACATAGATAAGCTTGGAGGATATTATGCTAAGTGAAGTAAGCCAAAAATGGGAAGAGAAATAGTACATGTTCTCACTCATGTGTAGAAGCTAAGAAAGCTGAACACATAGAAATAGAGAGTAGAATGGCAGTTACCAGAGACTGATTATGATTCTTACATACATGTTCATGAATGAGTGACTTGCGATTTTCTGTTCTATTGCCTTCATGGGGTTTTGGTATAAGGGTTATATTGGTCTCATATACTGATGTTTGATTCTTGGCAAAGATGACACTGCAAGTAGGAAGAAAAGAATGGTCTTTGCAATAAGTGGGACCAATACAACTATGTCATCGAAATAGAATACAAAAAAAGAAGAAAACTGGACCACTACTTCATACCACATACAAAAATCAATGCCCAGTGAATTATATACCTAAATTTAAAAAGCATATTTATAAAGCATTTACAAGAGAATACACCCTCTATATTATTCAACTCACAAATAGTGGCAATCATAAATAAGAATGTTGCTACATAGAAATTGAGAATTTCAGTTCATCGAAAGACATTATGAAGAAAGAGAAAAGGCAAGCAAAAATGGGAGATTTTTGTATTACATAAAACATATCAACAGCTCAAATCCAAAACATACACAGATTGCCTTCAAATAAGAAAAAGATACAACTCAAAAGTAACCTGAGTGAAAGACATAAACATATATTCCACAGAAAGAAATCCAAATGGCCAATAATCAATCACATGAAAAGGTGCTCAGTCACATTAGCAATCACAGAAACAAAAATTTAAATTGCAATGAGATATTGCTGCACAATCAATTGAAAGAAATTTTAATAAGTGGACAATATCAACCACACCTGTTATATACTATTAGGTAGGTATAAATTGGTATAACCACTTTGGAAAATAGTCTGGCAATATCTAGGAAATCTGAAGGCATTTATATCCTAAAGACTACAATTCTACTTATAAATATACACCCACAGATGTGTGCACCAGAGCACATGAACAAAATGTTCATAACAGAAATGTTCATTATAGCTCATCTGACTGAGAAAGAGCAGTGGATGTGGGTGAGATTCTGAAGTGGTGGCAACGTTCTATCTCTTGCCTTGGATGATGGTTACTATATGTTTAATTTCATTTGTTGTTTATGCAAACTTATGCATATTAAGCATACATATTTGTGTTTTATGTACTTGTTTTACAGGTATGTTATACTTCACACAAAAAATTAAAAAAGAAAAAAATGCTTATATTTGAGTTCTTTCAAAGAGATATTTAATACAATTCTTTCTGGTGAAATTACTACCATTGCTTGCTATTTACTGAAATACTAAGGCTTTAACAACTACAAACACTTCAAAGAAAACAAAAGGCAAACTTCTTAAAAGAGCAAAAGGTTCACACTGCCTAGAAAAATCCTCAGAATGGTTATGCTGAAACAAGACCCGTATTCTGTAAGAAGCCATCTGCTCGAGCTATTTATTGTCTGCTACAAGTCATAATCCTATTTGCATCAGTAATTACTTGTTCAAATATAAATATAACAGGAAAGATTATGATTTAAGGGAATACACAGGGGCAAAAGCCCCATAATTCCTAGTAATTTTGTATTAAAATGACTCAATACAGATATTGTCCATACAGATTACCTCTTTCATGAGACTATTAATCTTAATTGCCACCTGATTTTCCATTCATGAAAAAAACTATAGATTTTACTTAGTCTTATCAAGTGGCTACTCACTAAACCTTATTTTAGCATAAACTAAATAAATCTTATCTCTGGAAATAATTGCTGAGAAACTAGGATAGCTTTAATCTATGGAAATATGCTATTGTAATTCAAATGGGTATTTTAAGTAATTCTCTTAACTAGTTCAATAAACACTGCATTATCAACTTTTTTGAGTGGAATTTTTTTTTTTTAGGACAACACATACTTTCCTATCTTATTTCTGATTTTAAAAGTAGCAATTTAACTTTTATTCCATGATACAGTGAGACCATGATTAATTATCTTGTACTGGTCATAGACATAAAAGCCACAGTCCATGCACTTAAGAATATAGTCTAAGAGAGACAGAACAATTAACAGCATAGGGCACTATTGGAGCTCATATGGTAAGTCCTTAACTAAGTGACATCTGAGTTTAGCCAGGAAAAGACAGGTCACCCACAGAGATACATATGAGTCTGGGAGTAGGGAAGGGCTGTATGTCTGCATAACACTGTGGGGGGCGGGAGGAAAGAAATGACAAACTTAAAGAACAATGAGAAGTTTACTATGACTAGAGCAACAAGAGGTGATGTGCAATGGCAAAGAACAGAGGTCTTCAAAGGTAATGAGAAGGAGTCTAGATTTTACCTAAAGAAAATGCAGTCATTTCAGGATCTGTAGAATAAGAAACACAGAATCAAATCTGTAATCTACTTTTGCCCAGTGTGACTTAGATAAAAGACTTTGTCTATGTGCTAAGGAAGAACACGGCCTAGCGGGGAGATAGAAAAGCAAACCAAAGTGCCATGGGAGTTCATACAAAGAACACCCAGGCAAGTGGCATTTGTTTTTTTTATTTTTATTGGTTATGAACATTCATGAGATACAAAGCTGACTGTCACCCCCTGTGCCCACGATGTGAGGGCCAGATTCATACTTGCACTGTACCCATTACCACAAATTGCATTGTACCCCATGTCCCACACCCAATTATCCTCAACCTCCCCCTCTCTCCTCCTTTCCCCCCCACTCCACTTTGTAGCCCAAAGAATGTTCTCTCCCTCTGCAAGTCCAACGCACTACTGTGGTTTTTCTTTCCTTCCTTCTTTCTCTTTTAGCTTCCACATGAGTGAGTACATGTGGTATTTATCCCTCTGTGCTTTGCTTATCTCTTATTCCACTCAACATAAGTTTCTCTAGGCTCATCCATGTTGTTGCAAATGAGAGTACTTCATTCTTTTTTATGGCAGAATAGTATTCCATGGTGTATATATACCACACCTTCCTCATCTAATCATCCATCGATAGATATTTAGGTTGGTTCCATATCTTGGCTATTGTAAACAGAGCTGCGATGAACAAGGGAGTGGTGGTATCCCTTCTGCATGATGATTTCTGTTCCTCTGGGTATATACCCAGAAGTGCGATTGCTGGATCATATGGAAGATCTATCTGTAGTTGTCTGAGAAACCTCCATACTGTTTTCCATAGTGATTGTACTAATTTACAGTCCCACCAACAGTGTAGGAGTGTTCCCTTCTCTCCACTCCCTTGCCAGCATTAGTTATTCACTGTCTTTTTGATTATAGCCAGTTTAGATGGGGTGAGGTGGTATCTCAATGTAGTTTTAATTTGTATTTCCCTGATGACTAGTGATGTTGAACATCTTTTCATATACCTGTTGGCCATTTGTATGTCTTCCTTTGAAAAATGTCTATTCAGCTCCTTTGCCCATTTTTTAATGGGGTTATGTTTTTTGACTGTGTAATTGCTTGAGTTCCTTGTATATTCTGGATATTAATCCCTTGTCGGATACATAGTTAGCAAAAATTTTCTCCCACTCTGTAGGTTGTTGGTTCACTCTGTTGATTGTTTCCTTTGCTGTGCAGAAGCTTTTTAGTTTGATATAGTCACATTTGTTTATTTTTTCTTTTATTGATTGTGCTTTGGGGCTTATGTTCATAAAGTCTGTGCCCAGACCTAGTTGCTGAAGTGTTTCACCTATATTTTCCCTTAGTAATGTTACATTTTCAGGTTTTATACTTAAGTCTTTAATCCATTTTGAGTTGATTTTAGTGTATGGTGAGAGGTGCATATCTAGTTTCATTCTTCTGCACATGGATATCCAGTTTTCCCAGCACCACTTGTTGAAGAGGCAGTCTTTTCCCCAATGTAGATTTTTGTTGCCTTTGTCCAATATCAGATGGCTGTAAGCCTGAGGAATGATTTCTGGGTTCTCTATTTTACTCCACTGGTCCGAATGTCTATTTTTATACCAGTACCATGCTGTTTTGGTTACAATGGCTTCGTAGGATAATTTGAAGTCAGGTAGTGTTATGCCTCCAGCTTTAATTTTTTTGCTCAGGATTGCTATGGCTATTTGGGGTCTTTTGTTGTTCCATATGAAGGGTAAGATTGTTTTTTCCATTTCTGTGAAGAATGTCATTGGTATTTTAATAGGGATCATATTGAATCTGTAGATCACTTTGGGTAGTATAGACATTTTCACAATGTTAATTCTTCCAATCCAAGAACATGGAATATCTTTCCATCTTTTTGTGTCTTCTTTAACTTCTTTCAGAAGTGGTTTGTAGTTCTCACTGTAGAGGTCTTTCACCAGCTTGCTTAAATTGATCTCTAGGTATTTGAGTGTGTTCTTGTGAGAAATGTAAATGAACTTATTTTCTTTATTTCTCTTTCTGTTAGTTTATTATTTGAGTACATAAATGCAATTGATTTGGGGGCATTTATTTTGTATCCTGCAACGTTACTGAAGTTATTAACCAGCTCTAGTTTTTTGATAGAGTCTTTAGGTTTTTTTATATATAATATCATGTCATCTGCAAATAGGGAAAGTTTGACTTTTCCAATCTGGATTCCCTTTATTTCTTTCTCTTGCCTGACTGCTCTGGCTAGTACCTCCAGTACTATGTTAAATAGAAGTGGTGAGAGTAGGCATCCTTCTCTTGTTCCTGTTCTTAAGGGAAAGGCCCTCAGTTTTTTCCCATTCAGAATGATACTGGCTGTGCGCTTGTCATAAATGGCTTTTATTGTATTGAGATATTTTTCTTCTATACCTAATTTCTTGAGAGTCTTTATCATGAAGGGATGCTGAATTTTGTCAAAGGCTTTTTTGGCATCTCTTGAGATAATCATATGGTCTTTGTTCTTGAGTTTGTTGATGTGATGTATCACATTTATTGACTTTCGTATGTTGGACCATCCTTGGAATCCCACTTGATCACAGTGTATAATTTTTTAAATATGGTGCTGTGTTCTGATTGGTAATATTTTGTTGAGGATTTTGAAAAAATCCTAGATGCAAAAATGGCATTTAAAGTTAGTGACCCTATACTGGCCAGCCACCAAAAAATAAAGTTAGTGACAAAACAATTCTAAATTTTACCTAGAAGAATATTTTGGTGATAACTATTTTTTTCTAAAGCATATAGGGGGAAGGGAGGGGATACCCTGATAGATATAAATACATACAAGGTGTAATACTATTACTTTGCTTTCAGTTCAATACGTCACCCAAGTACATATTTATTTTTCATCTGTTCCCTAAATACAGTGAAAGGACAGTAAAGTAATACAAAATGTAGCAAATTGATAATTGTACAGAGATTTTGGAAGGGGATATAGAAGAACCAAAGATTCTGATAATTTAGTGGAAGAAAGAGAATGAAATCACTGGTAAACCTGTGAAGAAGGACCCGGTGCTTAGTGCATACATCAGAGAAGATTACAGTGGAGCCATTCTTCACAACACAAACCCTTGGAGTCAAGAGGTATATGAAGTGGGAGTGACAAAGAGACTAAAAACTTACGGGAAGAACTGTGACCTAACTAGGTCTTCCTCTCTGCCACCCCCAGCCTCAGAGAGAAAACCCACCCCAGTTACCTTTATTAAATAATCTAGTCCTCCATGCATAAATGAAAACGAAAAGCAAGGATCCTTAACTATATGAGGCAGGGGCAGATGTACGCACATCCCAAAAAAATAACTACTACCAGGCAGGTACAAACACAGGGCCCAGACTTGGAACCACAAAGCTATTCCATGAGCTGCCCCCTCCCAAATGTATCATTTGTATTTACAGGTGTGTAGCTGCGGAATTACTAACACTGAGTACATTTATTGTTTGAAATTAATAATAACTCAGCTTCTAATATAGTGAAAGTGATGAAAAGAATCATCTGGATTCAAGCAGAGATGATGGGTTTTCAGGCTTTAGTGATGATGATTTACCTGGCTTTGAATGCAGTACATCCCCTGGGTCTTGAGAATTCATTAATGTATTCATTCATTTTATTGAATAAGTATTTACATTAAATGCCTACTATGTGCCAGGTACTCTTTCAGGTGGTCAGGCACATCAGTGAATGAAAAAGAGAAAAATCCCTGCCTAACATTGGGGAGCTGACAGTCTACTAAAGCTTACATTTCTACAGATTTCACCCCCTGTGACCTAAGGCTTTTAAGACTGGTAAGAAATATACCAAAATGTTAATAGTAATCTCTGGTAACAGCATTATAGGTAATATTTAGTTTCTTCTTCACCTTCTATGTCTTCCCAACACAAAAACACCCTTTTTCCCTTTCTTCCTTTTTTATTCAAAGGGGAGAACTGGGCTGGCTGGTTAGCTCAGTTGGTTAGAGTGCGGTGTCATAACACCAATGTCAAGAGTTCGGATCCCTGTACTGACAAGCTGCAAAAAATAAGTAAATAAGTAAGTAAATAAATAAATAAATAAATAAATAAGTTAATGGGAGAATTGGGTGGGGAAATAAGTCTGGCTGCAGCTTCTTAGGTGTATTTTGATTACCTTCATGACCATCACCAGAGTTCTATGGCTTCTGAGCAGCAAAATCATTTTTTTACCAGTAGTAAAAAATTCAAAATTACCTTCAACTTTAACTCACTCTTCTATGTTATTTCTATTAAATTTAGAGACAAAATATAAAGGAACATTCCATAGTTCAAGAATTTCTGCTAGTGTATTTTGTGATCCTATTCCAAATTTTACACGTATCACCACTATCCTTAAAATCATTACCTTAAGACACTTTGGTTCTACTCAAAAAACTTTACTAAGCATCTACCACATATCAGACACTTTGCTATGTGTTACAGGTTAAGAAGATGAAGATAAAGCTCCTGTCCTAAAGTCTAGAGAAGGACACTTACATAAACATGACAACAGATCAAAATGTTCTCTAGGCTTTTCTTAATGTTTCTCTTCTAAAAGTATCTGAGACATAGACAATATAAAAGATTGCATCTTTACTGAAATTGAAAGTATCACATTGTGGCCATATGATGGATCAACCTACTCATGAAAATTCCTATGCAATAACATTCAAATTCTGAATAATGCTATTCCATGGCTGAGTCAATGAGAAAGCAAAGGCAACTAGAATAACGGTAAAAATATTACCAGAGGCTACCTCTGCTTCCTGAGAGTGAACATAGTATACAATTGCCTGGCAACTGAGTAGCTTTGCTAACCTTAGGTAAGTTTATATTTCTGAAATGATCATTCACTTCAGAGTTCAAAGTATAGTAGTAAAAATAAGAAACAATTTCTCATTCTCTCCCATATATCACTTTGAGTTCTATTTGCCCCTAATAATATAATATCTTAGAAAATTTATATTCTACTTTATTCATGTGTGCAACTTCAGAACAGCCAGCCTAATCTTCTTAAACCTTAATGTCAGTTTATATTAACAACCAAAATTCACCTCATTCTAAATTTGTTTCTTTAGAAATGTTAGATCACTTTAAACAAGAAGAAATAAAAATAATCTTATTTTGAACACAATTCAAGGATTGTAAGTTGCATATACTAAAAGAGTAATGGGCCAAGTATTTTTAAAATATCTATCTTTAAGGATGTAAAGTACCTTTTACAGATGTAAAATTGCAGTTCTGCAGAAGAAATTCTGCTGTGTATAGATTTCTGACAGAGAAAGAAACCTCAGAAGAGCGAAACACAACTCACGGCCTGCTAATCAGAAGAGTTGTTTTCATTGACTGATGATAGTTATAGAAAGCTCCAAATGCAAGAACAGACAACTATGAGAGAAGTTGAGAGCAGAGTGAGTACAGCATAAAACTGACTTGTGTTTTATGGTATAAGAGAATAGAGATTGTGGGTCGGCCCGGTGGCACACTGGAGAGTGCACCGCTTGGGAGCACGGCGGCGCTCCCGCCGAGGGTTCGGATCCCATGTGGAGACCGGTTCCCACTCACTGGCTGAGCGTGGTGCGGGTACAACACCAAGGGTTGCAATCCCATTGCCGGTCCCTGGTACGGGCGCGACACCGAGGGTTGCGATCCCGTTAACAGTCAGTAAAAAAGACAAAAAGGAAAAAAAAAAAAGAGAGAGAGAATAGAGATTGTAAAATAGAAAGAATACAAAAAGAGTGTCATATTTTGATAGGATAGTTGCAATAAATGATTATTTTAGAAACATAACCACCCAAACATAAAGTATTATTTGATGCAGTGATGCCAAGCCAAACATACCACTACTAAAAATAATTAACATTATTATAATTACTGCTAACATTTAGTAAATAGTTACATGCCATCCACTCTGCAAAGTACCATAAATAGATTCAATTCTTTTAACAATCTTACAAGATAGATACTACCAACTTCATTTTACAAATGAGGAAACCAGAGCATAAGAAGTATGTTACTTGTCCATTCTTATAAGGCTAATCAGTGAAAAAGCCAAAATTATAACTCCTGTCATGTGATTCCAGATGCTGAGACAAGTATGCTATGCTACCTCCTCCACTGGTAACATAATGAGTCAGCACACTGTGGGGACATTAACAATAATCTGTTTTTTGCATATTCTTTTAGAAGTATACATTCACAAACAAAAGAACAGAAGTTATTTCACCCCACAGTGTGAATTTCAAAATTTCAGTAACAAATGCTGGTGAGGATGTGGAGAAAAGGGAACTCTCTTACACTGCTGGTGGGAATATAAATTTGTACAGCCACTGTGGAAAATAGTACAGAGGTTCCTCAGAGAATTGAAAACAGATCTACCTTACAACCCAGCTATCCAACTACTGGGTATATACCCAAAGGAAATGAAATCAATATATTAAAAAGACACCTGCACTCCCATGATCACTGCAACGCTATTTACAAGAGCAAAGAGATGGAATCAACCTAAATGACCATCAATGGATTAATGGATTTAAAAAAAATTGTGATATACATACACAACGGAATACTATTGGTGGGGGGAGAATACTATTCAGCTGTAAAAAGAAATGATATCCTATCATCTGCAGCAACATGGATGGAACTGGAAACCATCATGTTAAGTGAAGTCAAGTCAGTCACAGAAAGAAAAATATCACATGGTCTCACTTATATATGGAATCTAAACAAACAAACAAACAAACAAACAGTGGTTCTCATAGAAGTAGAGAGTAGAATAATGGTTACCAGAGGGTGGGAGGGGAGGGAGATGGGGGGAGGAGAAGTGGTGAAGTAGGAGACTAATGGATACAAAACAATGCTATTTACTCTAAATGAATCACTGTGCAGTGTATACATATATTGAAACAACACACTGTACACCACAAAAATAAATATAAAGAAAATTGGAAAAAAAAAAATTAAAAGACTCCAGGTCTCCCACACACTCCTCCTAAATATTGGTACAGAATAACTACGAGATACATAGTTA
>NW_007728037.1:184657-211885 GCF_000696425.1 Galeopterus variegatus | reverse complement strand
CTCACTGGCTGAGTGAGGCGCGGGAGCAACACCGAGGGCTGCGATCCCGTTGCCGGTCCCTGTCCGGTACGGGGGCGACACTGAGGGTTGCGATCCGTTGCCGGACACGGAAAAAGACAAAAAAATAAACATTGGTACAGAGCAAGGTCTATGACTGTGGTGAAGGCACCTAGAAGCTGAGGCGCTGCGAGAAATACAGCATGTGTGACCAAACTAAGTACTCCCCCCGCCAAAAATTTTCAAATAGAAGTCAAAGGAGAGATGCATACAAACACTACGGAAATAGCTTCCTTTTCAGAATATATAAAAGGCAAGAACATTTCTGAAGAAATGGTATAATGTTGGCTTATACAAACAAAAAGGCCTGCATTTTAAACTTGCTATATAGGTTCTAAGTAAAGCGAATTATCAAATACAACAATACTGACCCTGTAAATAGTTAAATAAAAACTACAGCATAGCAAATTGGCTATGGGGATGGACTACAGAGCCAGGCTACCTAGGATTCAATCCTGGATCCATTACAAAGAGGAGAGTTACTTAATCTCTGTGTTTCAATTTCTTAATCTCTATAATAAGGATAATAATCTATCGTAATCATACCTACCTCATAGGAAATTCAATAGAAAGTGCTAAATTAATATTATCTATTTTTACTATTAAATAAGAGTACTTAAAGATTGAGTGCTAACTTGTTTTCACTAAATGTTCTCATGCAGTAACACTCAAATATATTATGACACACTTACTGATAAGATTTGCTTTGAAATACTCCAAAAAAATAAAAATAAAACAAACAGAAAAGGTGGGCAAGGGAAGACAGATCAAACAAAATGGTAAAATATTTATAACTGTTGAAGCTGGGTGATCGGTACATCAGGATCCATATCATTCTCTCTACTGTCATGTGTGGTTGTAAATTTCAAAAATAAATTCTTTTAAAGATTGTCAGGCATAACTTTGCTATTTCAAAGCAAACAGGAGGGGGTCAGACTACATAACTGTCCAACAGTTTTGTGAAAAAAATGTTTTAATTTATATTTTACCAAAATATATCTGACGAACAATTGTTTCTCTCTGCTCGAATCACTATGACTGGTAATGACTGGCAAAAATAATGCCTATAATGCACCTTAAACATGGCTATCTAACACAAGGTAAGATAAAGGTCTACAAGAATATCACTGTATTTTGATAATAACAACTATCACCTTTGATAGTCTCTATCTGAAAAAATCGGGAATTGAGTGACAAGGTATTCAACAAGCAACTAGATGCACAAGCCTAATCATCAGTGCTAAAAACAGTGAGTTTTAGTTTTAGTCATTTTGGTATACTCTCTATGTTTGTAATGTTTGTTACAAATGTGATTTCTCTGACAGCTAATGTTAGAGAAAGAAAATAATTATTTGCAATAGTGAAACTGATTTTGATCTCTCCACTGCATTTGATTTCTTCACTATGCTTCCTTTCTACAACTATCCGATATTCCAGCAGAGTCCAGATATACTCTGTAGACAACAGGAATCTCACGAAAACTATACTTTACAAGATCAAGAGGATAAACACTGATAAGAATGAAAAGATATTTGAAATAGCAAAGAATAATTTGAAATATTTGCTTCATACTTCACCACTACATTAAAGTTAGTGTTCAAAAGTCAAAACTCTGAATGGCAAAATGATCAAGCTCAGTTTACAAAAACTATATGCAGAAAACTTTGAAGACAAGTACCTTGGCTCAATGACTACAGGCAGAGGATCCTTGTCCAAATAAGTCATGTGTCTCTACCTATTCCACCCTAAAACTTTGTTGGAGCTCAAGTGAGGGGTCCAAGGTATCTTCTACCTTAATAATTTTAATGAAAAGCTATTATGCTAGATTACTGGGTTGAAACATCATTATTATTGAGCTAAAATATTGTGAAAACACTTTTTAGATATGTGCTCACTTAGCTAAAATAACTGTTAAGTTACATCAGAAACATGTTTGTGTAGAATCCTGTAAATGCTGCTAAAAAGTCATTCTCTGCAGCTCTGGCTTTAAAAGTGAAAGAGCCAAAGATGAGAAGGGAGGATAGGTTCACTATCTCAGAACATGGAAAAGCATCCCTTATGTCAGTAGTTTCCATTTGCTCAATCAAGGGCCACACATTTCTTTCACAATTCTTCTCCTGCCCACTGATGCAGAAGCAAGGTACTATCTTAATGGAAATAATACTAATAAATGCAAACTGACACCCATCCTTTAATAAGAAGTATATAGGAGCCGAAAAACATAAGAAATATTAATCCTAAACTATTCTGGGCTCTGCACTAGTCATAAATGTATCTTAGAAGGTCTTCTAACTCTAATAAAAATATTTAGGGTTAGTGGGGGGAGGGAGGGTGGAGTATTCTTAAATCTGGGTAGATCAATGTGAATTATCTTTAAATAGTACTTTAAAATATTTTCCAGGTGTTTAGGATAGTATTAAATAAGCTCATTACATTAAATTTTAAGATTTATGTAGTTTGGCTGGATCAATCAATTTGAAAAAATACTATAAAATACAAATTTTTTAAGCAATTTTTTTGCCGGGAGCTCACTGATACACCACAATATGCCTGTTAATTTCACTGTCTTGCTCTTCCAGAACCGCAAACCAACAACAACAGTAATATATATCCTGATAAAGTGATTAGAAGACCATAAAAAAAAGAAAAAGGGACTGCCAGTAAATTTCACTATATCAGTAATTTCCATCACAAACATTTTCCTCACTATTTAAAGTAACTGAAAATTTTGTGTGTGTGTGTGTGTGTGTTCCTCACTATTTAAAGTAACTGAAAATTTTATGTGTGTGTGTGTGTGTATCAGAAATGATAATAAGCTTGGACACTGTACACTGTGGCACTAAGTTTTATACACATGAATTTGAATGTAATCATTGTGTAAATGTGTTAGGTATTGGTACAAAATCACTGGGAATCAGGGCCTCTGTGAAGTGAAATGAAACAAAACAAAATGAAATGAATGTTATCACAATCCTTTTCCATTTCTTCCATAAAGTAGAAATTAAAATGAGAACACATCTAGTCCCATTGTGTAGAAATCAAAAACGAGTTAATTCATAAATGGACATGGCCTTTCGTAAGATTAAAACTTCTAATAGAAATGTCTTACCATAATCTATCAACAATAAATTTGTGATAATTCTTCTAAAACAAGCTATTCTTTGGGACAGTGGTTCTCACATTTGTTTGGATGGCAACTGCATAAGCAATAGAGGGTGCTCTGTATGGAACCCCAAAAATGATGATATTATACTTAATGGTATAATAAGAACCAGAAAAAAACTTTACTAGATTATATAATTGCATACATAATTGCAATTGGAATTCTAGTATATTTTTTTCAATATAAAAATCATAACCACAAACCTGAACAAGATCAATTTAATTTTTCCATTAACATTAATTTGGTAATTGTTAATAATAACTGTAGCTTACGTTTGGATACTATGTGCTAGGCAGTTTGCCAAAGTGATTTACATGTATATCTTACTTATAACTTATTTATCTTACTGATAACCATGTGAGGTAGCCATTATTTTCATTTGACAGTGAAGCAATTGAGGTTTCTGCTATGGGCTGAATGTTGTCCCCTCCAAAGCTCATGTTGAAACTTAATCCCCAATATGGCATTTGAAAGTTGGGGTGAATTGAAAAGGTGATTGGATCATGAGGACTATGCCTTCATGAATGAATTAATCCATTCATGTATAAATGGGTTAATGGTTTAGTAGGTTATCAAGTAGTAGACTGGGAGCTTTATAAGGAGAGCAACTGCACACATAAAAACGATCTTGCTCAGCCCTCACTATATGATAACCTGTGTTGCCACGGCACTCTGTACAGAGTCCCTACCAGAAGGCCCTCCCCAGATGCACTCTTCAACTTCCTAGCCTCCAAAACTGTAAGAAATAAATTTCATTTTCTTATAAATTACCCAGTTTCAGGCATTCTGTTACAAGCAACAGAAAACAGATGAAAATAGTGTCCAACAGGGTGGATGTAATTTAACCCAAGTTCAAAGTACTGGTTAAGTGGTAGAGTGAGGACTCCAACTCAAGCCTACCTCAAATCTGTGCTCTTAACCACATCATCCTTCTACATTATGAGATAAAAATCTAATAATATTTAAACATTTTACATAATCATATTTAAATTTTGTACCCATCAGAAAAGATCCACATCAATCAGTTTTAAGAGTGGAACGTAAGTATAGGTGAAAGGACTATTTAAAAATTGCTATGAGACACTTCCTATAAATTACTTATTCTGGAAATTACTCCTAAGTTCCAAGTGTAAGGTGCTTTTGTTATGCACAGAGCTAAACAAATTTAGTTGTAAAAATTGTATTTTTTTATTTTTTTAACTTTAAAAATAAAAGCCTATATAGCACCTGGTATTCTCAGGCGATACCCTTCTCCAAGTACAAAGCAGGGCCTGACCCTGCTTAGCTTCCCAGATCAGATGAGATAGGGTGAAATCAGGGTGTTATGGCTATAGGCTAAAAGCTGTAGATAGAGTTTAGATGTGTTGTCCCCGCCAAAACTCGTGGAAATTTGATCCCCAGTGTGGCAGTGTTAGGAGCTGTTTGAGTCATGGGGGTGGATCCCTCATGAATGGATTAATGTTCTCCCTGGAGGAGGGAGGCCTAAGTGAGATCTTGCTTGCTCTATCAGTTCAGGCGAGAGCTGGTTGCTTCAAAGACCCTGGCACCTCCCGTCTCTCTCTCTCTTGCTTCCTCTTGCCATCTGATCTGCTCGTAACTGCCAGCTGCCTGCAGCCTTTCCCCCTGAACAGAAGCAGCCTGAGGCCTGTGCCAGATGCAGCTGTCCCAGAATTGTAAGCCAAATAAACCTGTGTTCTTTATAAATTACCCATCTCAGGTATTTCTGTTATAGCAACACAATACGGACTAATACAGCTGTATTTAAAATAAAGGCACTCTTATTAGGACATAAGCCAATTGTAAAATCAACCACTGATCCATAACCTAAATTAACTACTCAAATGAGAAGAGGCATTTTAAATTTTAGGGAATAAAACTAAATCCACTCTGCCTTATTTTTAGCCATTCTGGAATTTACCTAATTTGAGGGCTAGTGTTGTAACAAAAGAGAAAGACAGATAACCCTTAGTGTTTAGTCTAGTTGCTATTTCCTAAAAAAATTACCAACATAAACATTTAGTTCTGTCAAGTACTCTGTCCATATTAACCTATGTATCAATAATTTCTAATTTTATTTTAGAGTTAGCATATTTATAGCCATAATTACAAAGCCAGAAAACCATATAAAAATAATTCTCATCAATGACAACTATGAAAAGATTATTCACCACCATACCTCCAACATGTCTAGCTCAATCCAACTTAAAATCTCTTATTCTGGAATGAATTTTTATCAAAAGACAAACATCTTAAGCCTGCATTAGATAGCTACTAAAGACAAGAAAACTTGTTAAATAATCATCAAATTTTAAAATAATCTTAAATCAAGCCTTAAAATGCATCTACCTTATGATATCCATTGCCTGGTAAAGTATTTCAGATTGATCAACTCCAAGAACCTTCTTTGCTCCAGCTTTAGCAGCAAACAGAGAGAGAATTCCAGTTCCACACCCAACATCCAAAACTACCTGGTACGATAAAAAAAAAAGATGGTTATCAAAAACATCTTCTATTTTAAATTCTACTTATATATTATGGTATTTTGGAAATAGATCACAATAAATAGGAATGATTCACAATAAAAATGTTAAACTTTACTATTAAATATCCCCAAATTCCTACTTGGGGAAACTGAAGATATTACTACTATGGGTTGTCTAAAACTGATATGTAACAGTATATTTGGACATAGTCTGGTGCAATCAGGCCCAACAATGTTAAATTTAAGACATGCTTTATTTGAAACAAGCAATTTCTATAGGCTTCTTAGTAGAGATTATTGTCTTTAATTTCCTTATTGTACATTATGCTCTAATTTAGACTTCGTAATTCTAAATTTTAGCAGAAATAAACTTTTTCAAATTTAAGTGGCAGAAATTAACTTAAGCAGGTTAGCCTAATCCAAAACAATCTTAAAATGGTTATAAAGGAATCAAGGATGTAGAACCTCACCATATCCCCTTCATCCCCAAAATTAAATATTCAACTCATTTTAACAATACAAGTAAAATAAAAAATTAGTACTCAGAATTAAAATATTGCAAACAAAAAGAAATTTTTTAAAGTTCCAAATAAAATGCATTAACCGAAACAGCCAGAAAACAGAATAATATGTAGTACATGCAGTCATCTCTTGGTATTTGTGGGAAATTGTTTCCAAGACCCCCTGTAGATACCAAAATCCAAGGATGCTCAAATCTCTTCCTTATATGCAAATAAGTATGTACATCCTTTCATGTATTTTAAATCATCTCTAGATTAATTATAATACCTAATACAATGTAAATTCTCTGTAAATAGCTGTTATACTGTGTTGGTTTTTTATGTGTATAATTTTTTGTTTTACTCTTTCATTAAATTGTTTTTTTTTTCTCTAATATTTTTGATCCAAGGTTGGTTGAGTCTACAAAGCTGTTATACTGTGTTGGTTTTTTATGTGTATAATTTTTTGTTTTACTCTTTCATTAAATTTTTTTTTTTTTCTCTAATATTTTTGATCCAAGGTTGGTTGAGTCTACAAAATTGAAACCCACAGTTATTGAGGACCAACTATATGTATATAGTATGGTTACAGTACATCAATCTGAAATATTATATAGTAGAAATGATAATAAAGTGGAAAAATACTTACAACAGAATACTATCTGATAAGATTCCAGAAACTCTCATTGAAATACATATTTACAAAATTAAAAAATTTAAAGAAAATGTTGATGTGACATTTAGAAGTTTGGAAACACAGTGCTTTGGTGACGGTGTTTGGAAAAATTAACACTCACATGTTGTTTATGGACAGCCAAGCTGGCAGCACTCACACCACCCAGGGTATACCCTTTTCAGCCCAGGGAATTCACAGCCAGAAATGTATGTAAAAATTGTACTCTCATATATAAAAATGTTTAATATTTTATATTTTTATATGCAGTATTGTTTCTAATATAGAAAACCAAAACATAGAGACATCCTTACATTGACTATATAAACCATAAAATGAATGATAATGAAAAGATACTCACATCACTAATCACTAGAAAAATGCAAACCAAAACTACAATGAAAAACCATATCACACCCATTAGGATGGCTACTATTGAAAAAAAAGTCAGAAAATCACAAGTGTTGGTAAGGATGTGGAGAAATTGGAACCCTTGTACACTGTTGGTGAGAATGTAAATGGTATGCACACCCACTGTGAAAAATAGTATAGTGGTTCCTCAAGGAATTAAAAATAGAATTACCATATAATCTAGCATTTCCATTTCTGGGTAAATACCCAAAAGAATTGAAAGCAGGGTCTCAGAGAGATTTGCACACCTATGTTAATAGCAATATTCACAACAGCTAAAACATAAAAGTAACTCAAGTGTCCATAGATGGATGGATGGATAAGCAAAACATGGCATATACATACAACGAAATATTATTCAGCCTTAAAAAGGAACAAAATTCTGACATATGCTACAACATGGATGAATCTTCAGGACGTCATGCTAAGTGAGATAAGCCATCACAAAAAGACAAATACTCTGATTCCATTTATACGAAGTAGAATAGTGATTGCCAAGGGCTGATGGGAGGGAGACATGAGGAGTCATTTTTAATGGATACACAGTTTCAGTTTTATGAGATGAAAAGAGTTCAGAAATGAATGACAGTAATGATTGCACGACATTATGAATGTATTTAATACCAATGAACTGTACACTTAAAAATGGTTGAGACAGCAAATTTTATGTTATGTGCATTTTACCACAATAAAAAAAACTGGGAAGAAAAGAATGTTAACAAGGAATAATCCTCCCGAAAAACTGCTAAGAAAGTTAAGTACAGAAGGATATGTATAGTGTACTCCAATTAGGGTATATGCTTTTTGTTTAAGATTATACATACACACACATACATATATAATCTGTACTTGTGTGTGTGTCTGTGTATATATATAATTCTTATTTAATCCTTATTTTGCAAATGAGGAAAACAAGCTTCAGAGAGGGAAAGAAACAGGTCCAGAATCATACAGCTGGTACACTGTAGCGCTAGCATTCAAACACAGGTTGATCTGCTTCTAAAGCTTGTAGTTTAATTGTACATTAATTTTTTATTACATCTAGCTCAGTGTTAGGTGATTAGGCAGATAAACTAAACTTGATAAAATCAAAGAAAGAAGAGGAAATAACAGAATAAACTAACACTATTTTTTAAAATGATGAAAAAATTTTTTTCCTTTTTGTAAAAAATGTTTTTGAGTAGAAGGACAGAGAAAGAGATGAAGAAATCTGATTTACTTTTTAAAAAAAAAAAAAAAAAAAAAAAGTGAATCAATTGTTACTGTAGATAATAACCAGGAGCATAAAGAAGGTACCTAACTGGAAATTTCTTTAATGGACTACAAAAAGAAATTAATTACAAGTGGATAATAACACAATTAAATGCCACCCAAAGTTCAATTAATCTGAGAAACCATATGGTCTCCACAGGAGCCTTGTGAATTGAAACAATGTTTAAGAAAAGGAAGGAAAGGAAGCAGGGAGGGATGGATGAAGGGAGAAGGGAAGGAAGAAAGGAAGGAAAACATTTTTAATTACAAGAACACTTTTGAAGAATAAGTCTCTACTATGCACTATATAATGTGATATAGAAGCTATAGTTGTGATATGAAGTTTGTCTACCTAACAGAGATAAAAGCAAACAGAAAAAAATGGTAATAATATTTAGAAAAAACTTATATTTCATACAGTATTAAAAGAATTATATTTAAATAATCTCATGACCATATCCTGTCATGACACACAGAAAACATATAACCTACACGTGAAAAATAGTGTAAAGTTAATATATAAATAATGGGTCCCACCCTAATTACTTACACATTCTATATTAACATGATGATGTTTAAACGTGGTGGCACTGTGTTAAGGGCACTAGACTAGGGTAAAAAGCTCAGGTTGTTGTCTGTTTGGGGGCAAGTCAATTAACCTTTTGGTTTGAAGTTTGCTCATGTGTAAGATGGAAAAATCCTTGCCCTGCCTAGTTATAGATATATTATATAACGACAAAGAGACAACATGTTTGAAAGTAATCTATAAATTATCAAATGCTATTTAAATATATGATAGTATATTTTCTTTTTTTTTTTGTCTTTTTCCGAGATCGGCCGCACGGCGCTCAGCCAGTGAGCGCACCGGCCATCCCTATATAGGATCTGAACCCGCAGCAATCAAATGCTATTTAAATATATGATAGTATATTTTCTTTTTTTTTTTGTCTTTTTCCGAGATTGGCCGCACGGCGCTCAGCCAGTGAGCGCACCGGCCATCCCTATATAGGATCTGAACCCGCAGCGGGAGCACTGCTGTGCTTCCCAGCGCCGCACTCTCCCGAGTGCGCCACGGGCTCGGCCCATATTTTCTAAATCTGCAGCCATAGTGTAATAAAGAAAATGTATCCCAAATCATTTAAAAATATGAAAGCTCAGGATTATTTAATATTGTTAATTACAGAAAATTATGCCCTGAATATGCTTTAAGAAGTTAGATTATGTATAATATTTTACATCACAGTATATTAAGAAACCATAAATGCCAAGCAAAACTCATTACATATTAATAAAGTTAAATGCAAGCATCTTAGGCAAAGTACCAAGGAAAAATACTCTTGTCTTAATAAATAAGCCCTTTTTTGACTTCAGCAGATTCTATCTCTTAGTAAGGGGAGTAAGTGGAACATAACAAAATAATTAGACATTAAGTGGTTTCCATGGTCATATATACTTCATCTGCAAATGTACAACATAT
This sequence comes from Galeopterus variegatus, assembly GCF_000696425.1. NCBI lineage: Eukaryota > Metazoa > Chordata > Mammalia > Dermoptera > Cynocephalidae > Galeopterus > Galeopterus variegatus. The sequence goes on along the minus strand of NW_007728037.1, from coordinate 201,871 downwards.
GCAACATTTGGTCTGAACCATGGGTGGATGATGAGGTTGTTTATTAAGATGGGGCAGATGGTTTGTAGGGAAGATCAACAGTCCAGTTTTTGGCATAAGATAGCTTATCTCTTCAGTCAGGTTCAACTTGGGATACAGAAACCACTGTAAATATTTCAAAAGAAGAAACTGGGTACAGGGAATGAGTAGTGCTGGTGAGGGAAGCAGCTAAGAGGAGAAAGTGGCACAGTGAGACAGCCAGGAGGTGAGCAAGAGCAGGAAGTTGCTGCTGCCACCCCTATGCTGGAGGGACCAAGCTCAGTGGTAGTACTGGTGAAGCTGGAACTACTGGCCTGTCTGGAGGGAACATGAGAGGAGACAAAACCTCTGACTGAGATTCCAGCCAGGCAGAAGGAATACCAAGGTTGAAGACAGAAATGCTGGAGTCATCAACGCACAGCTCTCTTCCAGACAGTGCTGCCTTGAAGATTCCCAGGCTCTCCTCAGGAGCTGCCTCCCAGCTGGGCCACCTCCTTGGACTTCTAAGCTCCTCTAGCCCTTGAGGACCCCAATCCTCCCAATCTTAGCCATCTTCTTGAATTTAAGACTCTCCTTCTTTCCCAAGACTCCAACCCTCAGCTGCTTTATTGATCCTTGGTAGAGGCTGGGCCCTACATCTCCCTTGCTGGGAGCCCCAGTCTGGGAGGACACGCCAATGTGTGCATGTCAGAGGCAGCAGGGGCCACATCTGAAGAGGGGGGAGCAACTGAATCAACAAATAAAGGGTATGGAGAAGAAAAAATAAAAATAAAAAAATAATAAGAACTAGGAGCAAAAGTGACAGTGTATATAGATCTCTGAATTCAGTAAAAATTGCTCTATGTATATAGAAATATTCACATATTCTTAACTTCTCAATGATTAATCTTATAATTGCTACTACTTGAGCCCTTTCAGTATTTTCTTACCTAATGTAAATCAAAAGTCTATGCAGGAGAATACTGAAGGACAAACCTCTAACTTACTTTCTTAATAAACTCCTGTGGTATTCATACCAAAAAAGTATTAAGAGAAGACAGTTCAAAGAAAGACAATGATGATGCTTTTACAATAACAAAAATCATAGAATTTTAGAAGCAGAAGGGATCTAAAAAAATCATTTTACAGGTGAGGCCCAAAGAGAATCACTACCTGCCCAAAATTATATAGCTGGCTCTTGACTAGCGAAGATTAGTGATTCCAGACCAGTGCATGCTTAATTTCTACACAACATAGAAAGGAAAAAAATAAAATAAATATCTGGACATACAAAGCAACATTTTTTATAGTAACATGATTTGCTTCACTGGAAACAAAGTGGTTTTTAGACACACATATTGAATACATTGTTTCCAGGCCGTGAGTGCAAATACAAAAACTATGAAAAAATTCCTAGTCTGCACTACAGTAATATATAAAAAGCATACAAAAAAGCTAAATACAAAGAATTGATAATAACTAGAATTTTAATAATTAAATCATTTATCTGTGGCAGAAATCAGCAAAAACAAATAAACACAACCATTCATGATAGAAATTTTTCATGATAGGTAATGCTATGGCCGAAAGATATCAGAGCACCACTATAAATTTCAGGACATTTTTGTCTTAGATAAGTCACAAGTGAAACACTGCTCTTAGGAAAGAGGCATAAAAAATAAAAAGCCAATCCACATTATATTCAAAACAATTTAAAAATCAGGAAAAGTGAGTCTCAAAGCATAAAGGCTGTTACCCAGTGCTGCAACATCATGTAAAGCCTATGAAGTAACCTTGAAGAAGTACCTTTCACAACGGAGGCAAAAGAGGAATTATAAAAACCTGGTATGGTATCAATCATACACTTTCTTGAAATGAACGGAGTGGGGAAAAATTCTCAAGCAAAGGTATATAAATGGCAGAGATCATAATATTCTTGACTAAATTAGTGAACTAGCTTCCAATAGGAAGGAACAAACAGAAAACACAAACTTTTAAGTAGCCACGCCAATGTAGAGAGGGACAAGGAGGGAGTGAGAAAAATTTTTAAAAATTGATGAGAGGATAAACAAATGACATAAATTTCAAACAGAAACACACACAGACACAGATTATAGAATCATTTTTGAAATAACCTGAGGCAATATTAAAACTACTTGTAAATTATAAAGTGTCTCATAAAGGGGTTAATAATAAGGTATTAAAAGAAAGCACATAAAATAAATTCTACCTTATAATTTAGCCCCACTCATTAATAACTTCTTAAAATTATTAATTTTTTACTACTTAAACTAGAATAATAATTACAAGTATGCTTTGATATGGTGCTTATCTGGTACATTTAAAATTCACAGGAATTACTGTAAATCAAAAATATGGCTTAAGCAAAATAATCTGGACAAGCAAAGTTTAAGTAAGCTATGTCACTGTAATTAATGACTTTCAATTTAAAAAAGTATGTTGAATGACAGCACCAATCACCATTTCTGTTATCAGTATCCTGCACCACAGAGCAGCATCATAAAAGTCTTCCATGAAATAAAGCCAGAGTATATTAAATCAACAGCTATCACAATGATGACCCAAGAGGATTTCTACTTCCCCAAAACAACATAAAATGTACAATTCTATAACCTGTGCTACTCACCTTGTCTTTGAAGATATGTGGATTTTGGTATACAAAGTCTCTGTAGCTTTCTGTTCGTACTTTGTCCTAGGGTAAAGAGAGGAAAACATTGTGTTTACAGAATAGTCTGAAGGAATACATTTTTTAGGAAGATACTTGCTATTTTATCACATATTGCTAGTTCCTTTTTTTTTTTTCTGTTCGTACTTTGTCCTAGGGTAAAGAGAGGAAAACATTGTGTTTACAGAATAGTCTGAAGAAATACATTTTTTAGGAAGATACTTGCTATTTTATCACATATTGCTAGTTCCTTTTTTTTTTTTAAAAAGATGACCAGTAAGGGGATCTTAACACTTGACTTGGTGTTGTCAGCACCACGCTCACCGAGTGAGCTAACTGGCCATCCCTATATGGGATCTGAACCCGTGGCCTTGGTGTTATCAGCACCGCACTCTCCCAAGTGAGCCATGGGCCAGCCCCACATATTGCTAGTTTCTATAAGGAAACCAAGCTTGTTTTTTTTACTAAAAGAAAACAATGAAGAACAGAGTTAACAACAACACACAAGGAAAACATTTAAGTACATCACTGAAAGTCAAATAAGATCTATCTACATTCTTTAAAAACATGCCCATTTTCCTCTTTCCAACATAATCACCATAAGACTTCAAGAATTAATTAAAACTAATAAAAGACAAACATGATATTTTGCTCCTTTAAATAAGGCCTGGAATCTAGAGCCTGCCTCCCTGTACTAGGATCTATATTAAAGTTAAGGAAGAGGAAAAACCAAAATAGATAAATGTAAAAGTTGCAGTTACATACGAAAAATGAAGCTACACTAAGTATGTTTTCTAAGAAAGTCATTGATCAGCACCTATCTGATTTATAATCTTGTTTTGTTTCTAGAAATTTCTGAAGTAGGAAATGATGCCTAAAAGCCTGTAAGCCTAAAAGTAAATCATTTGAGCCCTGTAGCCCACATTACTAGACTTACACTCTAGGGTCTCTCATGACCTGCGACCACGGCAGGCATTCAACTCTAATATTTACATTGGTTTGTGAACAGAGCTGATTCCCTAAGGTAAGAAAAATACTAACTACAAATTAAGCAGTTAAGGGATCTGCTACCAAGTAAGTAAAATATGAGCACAATAAAAATAAATGTCACAGAATGAGAATTCTAGTTTTAGGTTTTACACTAGGTAAAAAGAAAATAACTAAAACAAATGCTACGATATCAAAATGTTACACAAACTATACCCTACCCAAACATATTTATGCCAATACTGGGATTTTTTTTAAAAAAAGAATATAAAGATTTTAAATTAAAAGGCAAATCATTTTACTTAATTACTGGACCTAAAAAGGGAAATATCCATAATTAAGTCCATGCTTTCTGATTATTTAATTGCTTTACAAAAAATGTTTCAAATTAGGCTTATTAAATCTTTCCTTGGAAGTTATTTTAAGAATTACTAAGAGAATATAATGTCTAATTACATTTATGTATATAAACTAATTATCTAATTTTAAAACTGTCCTTTTTAAAGCATACCATTTCATACACCTTTAGCTTTTTTTTAATACTCTTCTTACACTATAACCTACGAAGGGTGAGCATCTGTCATGAATGCAGTCACTTAGAAAGCTCTCACTGCTTCACCACTGCTCCAACTTAATCTACAGAATCCTGACGGCTGTCCTAACTCCATGCACTGCTGCTTGAATGAACTTCAATCCTTCATTCTAGCTCTTTCTATATATTCTTCTGTTTTTGTTCATATTCTCATCCCAGTGTAATGAAATCCAAAGTATACTGAACATAGTGCCTTGCACATAGCAGAACTTTAATTTAATAACAAATTTTTGAAAGAAAAATCCACTAAATATGAAAATGCAAAGAAATAGAAGACTAGCTTTCAGACCCATTTCTAAAAATTTATTCTAACAAAAGGCTAATGCATCAATACAAAATAAGATAATAAACAGAAAGGTTAAAAATGATCTTTTGCACCAACCTTTTAAAACTAAAAAATACAAAAGAACAAAATTAGAGCTCTAACACTCAGGAGCAAGACAATGTTTTAAGACTAGTAAAGTATCATGGAATTACTCCCACAAATATAAAAAAAATTTAAGAATGAGGCTAAAAACAATAGAAAAGTTTATAGACTATAAATTTTACATGCACGATAGTATGTTTTCAATTTGTAGTCTTGTGAAGGTGAACAGAATGTTATGAGTCAGCTGTAGATACTAAAAAAAGAATGCAGTAAAGAAAAATTACTAAAATTTCAAATTATTAAGTAGTACTATGATCTGTGATATATGCACAATAGGGTGAACGTTTCTTTTGAAAACCTTAAAAAAAAAGAGTCCTGCGTTTCAGATTTATACTATTAGTCAATAATGACTCTTCTTCAAAAAGATACAGTGGCACCCTTGCCACTTCTGAAAGTTCATGCAATCTATCCCTCCATCAACTAGATTTCTGGAATTCAAAAAAGTTATCTTCATTTTAACTCCACAAATAAGATCACAAACCTCTTCTACTTAAAATTATAATCAAAACGTGTAAAAACAGTGTCATTAAAATATCTGAGACTAAGCAACAATCTAAATCACATTTTATAATAACAAGGCCAATTTTAAGCATAAAAATAAGTCCTGTAAATATGATTTCTCAATTTTAAATTACTTGTAAAAAATAGGTAAGATTCTACTAATCTTATTCTAGATAACCATGAACAATTTATGTTGCTAAAAATCATTCTGGTAAGAAACAGAAGAAATTTGACTTAATATAAGGCATGCTCCACATTCACCCACAGCACATAACTTAGCAAAATATAAAATGGATAAACACTTCTTTTTGAATCGAATATACCCATATTTCCTATGAACACTTAATCAAGTCATCTCCAAAAGGTAATTACATTGTACAATAGTTAAGGGAAACTAAGACACAGAGAATGATATTGATAAGGATTCTTAAGTGATTCTCTGAAAGGGAAAATATGGCATTGAAAACGTCAAACTGGAACTTCTTAAATCTTTATGGAATCAAAAGGACTTAAAGGTATACAGTTGGGTATGAAGATCCTCTAGTTATTGACATATAGCTACAAGTGTCCAAGACAGAGATCTGTAAATGGTAAGTCCTCAAACTGGATTTCCCTGATGACTGTACTGACAACACTATACTGTACTGACCTTTACCTATCTGAAAAGCCCAACACAATTTTCACACCAAAGATATTACAGGTTCATGGCATTTAAACTGATTGATAAGGTTATTTAAATGACAAACAGAGGCTCAGATTAACTCCTTTAAAGAAAATTTTATAGACATAATAAAAGTAATTTTAACAAAGAAAATGGAGTAAGTCAATTAATTTTAAATTCACTCTTGACTTAAAATAATTTATTACTTATAAAATATCTATTATTTGCAATGCTATGTCATTACCCAAGTGACAACAAAAAGCACAACCAACTGTGACATGTCATTACTAATGATGTGACACTGCTTTAAAAGACCCTATGTAATTACTACTACTATGAATCAGCAAACTTCCATTCTGTGATCCTGCAAAACTGAGTCAACAAAATATATACACGTTATTAAAAATCCCTAGTTACTTTAAATGCATATGTTTTCAGGGAAACTTAGTCTTAGGGCTTCTGTAAAAGAAAACAATGTTTAGAGGAAAAATTTAGGAAGGGATTTTTTGTTTGTTGGTTTTTTTTTTGGGTTTTTTTTTTTTTTGTCTTTTTTCCATGTCCGGCAACGGATCGCAACCCTCGGTGGTGCTCCCGCGCCTCGCTCAGCCAGTGAGCAGGAACCGGTCTATATGTGGGATCCAAACCCTCGGGCGGGAGCGCCGCCGCGCTTCCCAAGCAGCGCACTATCCAGTGCGCCACCGGGCCGGCCCTTGTTTGTTGGTTTTTTTTTTGGGTTTTTTTTTTTTTGTCTTTTTTCCATGGCCGGCAACGGATCGCAACCCTCGGTGTTGCTCCCGCGCCTCGCTCAGCCAGTGAGCAGGAACCGGTCTATATGTGGGATCCAAACCCTCGGGCGGGAGCGCCGCCGCGCTTCCCAAGCAGCGCACTATCCAGTGCGCCACCGGGCCGGCCCTTGTTTGTTGGTTTTAAGGAAAGGTAATGGTAGCATCTGAAATTCAGAGATAAACATCTAAAATTTTCAATAACTTTTATATTCCAACATTATTTTACTCTAGTTATATATTTTCAGTTTCACTGAATTAAAAATTACATCTTGCTATTTTAAAATCTACAATAAAATACTTCATAAAATGTATAATTACCAAGTATAGCTAGAAATCAACTTTTATTTTACATGGATGTTACCACTGTAAAAATTAAAACCAACAAGATTTAAAACCTGATTTGACCAATTTAGGAAATACTTCTATACATCAATGATTTCAAATGCAAAAAAGTTATGTCATAACAATTGTTAGAATTATTTAAATTAAACTTTATACCAAAGAATTATTTGCCCAAACTAAAGTCAGAATTGCTACTTAAAATGCTAAAATCAATCATTCCTTTGTACATTAAAAGGCAAACATATAATTTAATTGTTTCTATTTAACATAATAGTTGCAAATTTTGAGAAAACTAAAACTGTCAGCAGTTGCTGTTTCCAATGTTCTATTTTAAGAAAAAAGTGATTTCATAATAAAGATTAAAAATGATCTTAAATAGAATTTACAAAGACTTTGATGCCTCTGTAATCTCTTCAATGCAAGATGAGCTATCAAGCAAAGAGGTTTAAAAAGCGGTCCCCCCCCCCCCAAAAAAAAGCAGTTCTCCTATAGCGTACATATGAAGAATGACCCTGTTCTATTCTACTTTTACTATAGTATGGATTTGGCGCATTTGTACTTTCCTAACCTTTAGCATTTCTTCATGTATCCCATAATGCCCGTATGAGCTGAAATAAACACCATCCTCATCCTCCTGGAGGTCTGCAATGGCAGTAGTAGATGACGAGCTGGTTCTGACATCTGCGTTCATCACAAAATCCTGAGCAAACTGTCTGTAATCAATTTGAAATACACCCTTGAGACAGGTTTATTGTACCACGAAAAAAGGAAAGGCTAGAGGTTGAGGAAAAGAATTGAAATACACCCTTGAGACAGGTTTATTGTACCACGAAAAAAGGAAAGGCTAGAGGTTGAGGAAAAGAAAGGAGGGAGTGGAGTGTGATGAGCCTTTTAAATCACATTCTATCCTAAGCAACTGAAAGCTCCCCCTGCTGGATCTTAAGCAATGGCACAATCAAACCCAGATGTAAGCATTCCTTCTGCAAACCACAAAAAGCAATGCCAATTGAGGATTACAGCTGTTTATCTTTTAACTGCAAAAAATAAGCACATTACCTTTATTCAGCTTTATTATTTCTATTGTTCTAAAAAATTTTTTAGTAGCTGAATCAATTTAGTATATTTCGACTTTATTAATAATCTTTAAAACTGTATTATCTCTTGGGAGGGTTAAATAAGGAGAAAGTAGACCCATATAGATAATTATTTACATACACCAACACCACCCACTCCAGCTGTAAAACTTAGCTCCCTCTCTGATCATGACACATTAAGAATCTACAAGGTACGCAAGGGGAAGAAGTAGAAAGTACAGTTGGTGTTGGTTAGTAGGTTACCCTGCATAAAAATTCAGGAACAGGGAAGGGAAACTACAATTAGCTCTACTATCTTTCCTCCTGGACAGTCTTGAAAATCATCAAATGGATACTCAGGCAATAGCAACCTGCTTACAAACCCAACAGGTAAAGGTTAGAAGGTATACTTGTTAGAAATAAAGAATCTCAAGCCCTATTCCAGAACTCCTGAATCAGAATCTACATTTTAACAAGATCCCCAGGTGATATGCATATACATAAAACTTACCCTGTATATTCTCCAAACCTAAAAAACAATAATCCTTCCATTTAAAATCTAGGATAGGAAAAGTAAAATCAATTGGAAACAGAAAAATTAGAAGACAATATCAAAGAACAAAAACATTCAAGAAGACAACACCTATTAGAATAATTACCATTAGTACAAAAGTAATTACGAAGAAGTATATGAGAATAGGTAATATGAATCCAGTATATCCAAATGTTTAAAAATGCTACATATTTTTACTGCTACTAATATTAAATACCTACATTGTACTTTCTAGTATATAAAATGTTCTATTATATTCTACCTCGCCAGTAGCTACATTATTTGAGGGATCAAAACAATTTTCTGTAAGACTGATAAATTACTTCATTCTTTGAAGATCCTCACGTGCTCTAGCTAAAGCAGCTTCAGCAGACAGTGCCCTGGCTTCCATATGTTTCAATTTTTCAACGACAGATGTATTTTCACTGAGTCCATTGGGGTATAAGAATGGGACTAACACCGGTTCATAAAGATCTTCTACATCTAAAAAAAAATTGGACATTATTATCAAGCCATCTTAACACAATGAAACAAGTATAAATATATCAGGAATAAATATATCCTAAGAGCCTATTCTGTTGCCGACTGAGAAAAATTAGTAAAAGTACTTTTAATTAAGTATTTAACATCCAAACAGTTTCAATTTGAATTCAGAGTATGCTATTAGGCTAAGTTTTTCATTAGTTGGCTAAATTGAACACATGTATAAGTATTAATTATATTGAACAAAACCAAGGAAGAAAAAAGTAGAAAAAAATTATTATTTATTAAGCACCAGGTATCTTTCAAGTACATGTATTAAGTCTCATTCCATCCTCAAAACAAACCTAAGACGTAAATACTTATACCGACTATAGGCATGGGAAAAATAAATTACAGAGAAATTAAGTGATTAACCCAAAGTCATACAGTTGTTTAACAGAGAAGCCAAGATTAAAACCCACATCTGCCTTCCTAGCCTGTGTTCTTGCCACTATACAAGGCCACCTCTCAGCCTGTGTGTGATATCTGTAGAACAGCAGGTATTACATTAAGACATTCCTTAAAGGAAATCCTGCCATTTGCAACAACATGGATGAACCTGGAGGACATTATGCTAAGTGAAATAAGCCAGACCCAGAAAGACAAATACTGCATGATCTTACTTATATGTGGTATCTCAAAAAAACTCACGAAAGCAGAGAGTAGAATGACAGTTGGGGGAAATGCAGAGATGTTGGTCAAAAGGTAAAAACTTCCAGTTTGAACAAGGTCTGGCCATCTAATCTACAGCATGGTGACTAGAGTTAATAATGCCATATTGTATACTCAAAATTTGGTAAGACAGTAGATCTTTAGCGTTCTCATCACAAAAAAAAAATAAAAATAAAAAATAAACCTGTATGTGAGATCATGGATGTATTAATTAGCTTGACTGCGGTAATAATTTCACAATGTATACCTATATCAGATAATCACATTGTACATCTTAAATGTATTCAATTTCCATTTATCAAATATACCTTCATAAGGGTGGAGAGAAAAAAAAATATTCCTTAAGGATAGTGTGCAGATAAAGAATTCTGTATATTCAACAACTTTCACTCTAGGCAAGATGCAGTGCACTCTATAAGCTAACATCTTACTGCTGATATTATTAAACAACCTAATTCCTGATACTACTAAAAATTCTTGGTTTAATTTTAATTTCATTACATACAAATCATTAACTTCTGTCATAGAACTAATAACTCTGCAAACAGAAGTTAATATATGGAGCAAGTGAGTTTTACAAAATCCCAATGTCCATTTGCTAATCTAATTAACTTTCAAATCAACTTAGAGCAACAAACAACACAAATACTATATTTTCTCTTCAGTACAGCACTGGGGAATATCTGACTTTTTTTTAAATCCCGTTCAGTTTTTAGTTGTGATTCTTATTCTTATGAAAACACTTCTTCAGAGCTGGAAAAAATAGCTAAGCTTAACAGATACATGATAATACTACAATTAAGAGACCAGAGCCTAAGTTGAACTCTTGTTAGAAAAGCAGTGCAGTGTGTCACTAGCCTCTAATCACAATGGCAGAATACTGAGTCATTGTTTTTAAAAACTATAGACTCATTCGCTATTTAATTCACCAAAAATTAATGAGCACAACAAAATATTTCTAAACTATTTAAGGCTGATATATCATATCTTCCACTTCCTACCACAACCCTCATTTTGTATTTTGTTCTCAGAATTCTTCAAATTGTCTGGGATGTTTCTGTTTTGCTTTCTGCTATAACAAAAATTAGTCATAACAACAACTTTTAACATTAATAATATGTACGTATCATATTATGGATTCCATAAACACTAAGATTCATAACTACAATCTGTCAAAATCCCAAATCATACTCAGAAAGATAAATTTCCACATCTACATTCTGTCTCAGGATGTTCAAACTACCTGGATACTTCATTTAGGTAGATGAGCAATACCACAAAAGGTGGTCAATTTTTAAGGAAGACGTAATAATTATAAATGTGTATAAACCTCACAAAAGAGATCCAAAACAGTACATAAAGCAATTAAATGCAAAAATAGACAATCCTTCAATGACAGACAGAGATTTAAATACAACCCTCTCAACAACTGACGGAACTAGATGAAAAATATGCAAAAAGACTTGAAAGATCTGAATGAAATTATTCAGCACCCTGACCTAATATTTATAGAATACTTCATCTAATAAATGAATATACATTCTTTTCAAAAACAAACAGTATGTTCACCAAGGAAGACTATGTGCCAGGTCATAAAAATAAGTCTCAACAAATGTAAAAGGGATGAAACTACAGAGTATGATCATCAATCACAATGAAATCAAATTAGAAATCAATGAGATGTTTGCAAAAAAACACAAATATTTAAAACTTGAACAACACATTCTTCTATGAGCCTTAAGTCCAAAAATAAATTATAAGAAATGGTTAAAATATTCTCAATTAAACAATAAAAATGCAACACTTCAAAATTTGTAGGACGTAGCTAAAGCCATGCTAAGAGAGAAACTTATATCTTTAAATGTTTACAATATATAAGAAAGGTCTAAAACCAAATAACCGAAGTTCACCTTTAAGAAACTAGAAACACGAGCCAAATAAACACAAATTAAGTAGAGAAAAAAATTAAAAAGTTAACAGCAACAATCAATGAAATAAAAAGAAAACCATACAAATAGAATAAATTAACAAAGTTAAAAATTGACTCAATGAAAAGATTAAAATTAAGAGCCTTCCCAGGGTCCTAGGCAGGAGCTGAGGGTAACATCCCCTGCCCAGAAGCAGGCAAGGAGAACACCAAAAACACCACTTCTGTGCAGGTGGCCCACCACATCCACCACCACAGCCACAGCTACTACAGAAGCACTCCACAGCAGGAGCCACAGCCACCGTGTAGGCAGCCTGCCACTTGACTGCAGTGACACAAGGAGAGTCAGTAATAGAGACTAGAAAGAAAAGAGGATGTCTCTCTCCTCAAAGCCCACTCCAGGGTAATAGAAAAAGCAACTGCTCTACCAGATGACCAGAAATCCACAGAGATACCAGAAATACAAAAATCCAAGAAAATACGACACCACCAAAAGAATACAGTAATTCTCAAATACTAGACCCTACAGAGTAGGAAATGCTTCAAATGACTGAAAAGGAATTCTGACCAACAATCTCAAGGAACCCACTGAGATAGAAATGGAGACAACATAATGAAATGAGAAAAACATCCAGGATTTGAAGGAAGAAATTTATAAAGAGATTAACACCTTAAAAAAGAATGTAGCAGAACTCATGGAACTTAAAGATTCACTCAAAAAACCAAAAAACACAACCAAGAGGTTCAGCAGCAGGCTATAACAAGCAGAACTAAGAATTCCTGATCTTGAAGATAGTCTTTTTGAAATAACCCAGGAGGACCAAAAAACGGAAAATTGATTTTTAAAAAATGAAGAAAATCTAAGAGAGTTAGTAGATAACCTTAAGTGCACAAACATTTGAATCATGGGTGTTCCAGAAGGGGAGGAGATAGGAAAAGGCATAGAAAACCTATTCAATGAAATAATAATGGAAAACTTCCCGGGTATAGGGAGGGATTTGTACCTTCAGATCCAGGAGGCTCAAAGACCCACAAACAGATCCAACTCAAAAAGATCCTCTCCAAGACACATTATAATCAAACTGGCAAAGCTCAAAGACAAAGACAGAATCTTAAAAGAAGCAAGAGAAAAGTGTCAAGTCACCTATAAGGGAGCTCCTGTCAGACAACTTTTTCTTCCATCTTTCTCCACCAATAGCCAGGAGCACAGATTGTTAGAAAGAATGTGGGCACTTAGGATCATGCCAAGTTCAAGTTCCACTTCCTTTTATAGGCCCTTTAACTGTTCCATATCTTAGTCATGACTTCATGTAAACTCTGTAGAATTTATTTATTTACTAATAACAATAAATTCTCCTTTATTAAGCACTTACCCTGTGGCAGCAACCATACTAATATGTATTATCTTCATAACAATCTTATAAGGTAGGTGCCTTTGTTACCTTTTTTATAAATTAAAATTAAGGCTGAAAGAAATTAAGTTTATATACCTTTAGAGAATTAAGAGGTCAATACTAATCTGTATCCACAGTGACCAGCACACAGCACTCAATTAGTATCTATCATTGATCTGAGCAATTGCTTCCTCTTCTGAACTGCATTATCTTTTCTATTTCTCATGAAACTTACCATATGCTACGTAATATTGAAACAGCAGAGACATTAAAAAAAAAGAAAAACCTACTATTAGACTGGGGTGTGGAAAGGGTTCTGACATTCATTTCTTCATGTTCCTAAAGCACTTAACATACTGCTTTCACCCTGTCAGTGTTCAATTGATGATTTTGAATTTAGGAAACCATGAAGAATACCTACTAGGCGCTTTGTCATTTATCAGAGATCATTTTGGTCACTCTGAAAAGAAGTGAGATAAAAAAGAAGTTGTGAAAAGGGGGAAGAATCAAGCTGGCAATCACCAAACTTTATAGCTAAAAAGAATCTCGAAAATCTGGCCCTAATTCCTCATTTAACAGATGAAAAGACTTAAAACCAAAAAGCTTTAGTGCTTTGTGTAAGGTCACATAATTTCTAAATACCACATTAAGGTTCTTACTACATCGCTGCAACACAACTCAATAATTGTACAATGATTTCTCAAGAAAGTGAATGGTAATAATCAAAGAACTGCACAAATACACATAAAGCTTTAGTGCTTTGTGTAAGGTCACATAATTTCTAAATACCACATTAAGGTTCTTACTATATCACTGCAACACAACTCAATAATTGTACAATGATTTCTCAAGAAAGTGAATGGTAATAATCAAAGAACTGCACAAATACACATTGTCAAACTATTATCTGTTAAGGTATGTGTCTGTTTAGAATGGTCTTGCTGATCTGAAGAAGCAAACCCTCTATCTCACCTGACTGGCACAAGAAGCATGAAATAAAGTATAAATAAGAAAACAATATATAACTTCACTCCTATAGATCATATCCATGAGACCAACAGAATTTTCACAATGTTGAATAAGGAATGAATCAAAGCACTGAGCAACAAACTAAGAAAGAAAACTATAGTCAAAAAATGAAAGTGACCCTGCCACAGTAGAAGCTTAAGGTTTAGTGTATGAGGGGAAAATGAAAATGAAAATTTGAGTGGAAGGGCGGGCCAGTTAGTTCACTTGGTTAGAGCATCGTGCTGACATCACCAAGGTCAAGGGTTTGGATTCTTCTACTGACCAGCCACCCCCCCAAAAAAAAGAAAAGAAAAAAAATTTGAGTGGAATCTGTTCTGCATCAAAAAATCAAATTAGATGTCTTAAGAAAAATCAATTGCCTGACCTAAATATACAACAAAAATAGCAAATATTATAAACTCTACTTTAAAGTTTTTTAAAAATCTGTTCCTAACAACTAAAAATTATTCTCTCAAGTCTCCCTATATTTCAAAATATCCTGTATAAAATGTTCAAACAAGCTCATATTTCTAAATTCCTTCCTAGTAATTGTCAGTGTGACTGTCAGTTTTTAAGTGACTTAACCTTTCCATTGAAACCAACAACCTGATGAGGTCTTTAGAGAATAAAAAAGATAAAGTATTTTCCAAAAACACTTTACCTCTATTTTATTTTGCCATAACAAATGGTCCAACATTAATTAATGTAGATACAGTATGTTCATCTTACCAAATTGAAGTAAAAGGTCATCTTCTAATACTGGCTTCAAATACTCTTCTTTCTCCCAAGGCACTGGGTTGTATATGGAATTCATATACTCAACTGTAGGATTCTGGATGTAAAATTAATTGCACATAATCACAAAATTTCCCTAGTAAAAACTAAGAAAATTAAACAGAAAAAGAAATCATGTCTATATTATACAAAATCAACATGTCTCTACTTAAGGAGTCTGTATTCACCTGTCATTTCATTAACTTGACTAGATGATTGCTTGATTAATGGTTTCAATGCAAAGTTTTATATTGTTTAGATTTGGGGAAAGTGATAATATGAAAATTCATTTGAGTAAGACAAAAAAAGAACAAAGTATTTGAAAAAAACAGAACAAAAAAGAACCACCAAAGAACTTGAAATGACACTAGAAATTACTTTTGATTTTCCAGAAATACTGTCTACCTGTATTTCCCTTTATCTAACATTGAACTTTTTCATATAACACTGATTCACCTCTTAGACACAGTTAAACATGACACTTGTAAGTATGTGTACATATTTACTTGGTGCTAGTTCCTAATATCCATGATTCTTACAATATGAGTAACAAATTTAAAATAGTTCCTTATACAACACTTCCTCATAGCTTTTAGATAATCAGTGCATTGACAGTTATTGTGGCATTTCTTTAATTTCTAAACAATATTGGAAATTAAGATGCCAACTTACCTTAAGTCTAATAAAATTTATTAGTTTAATGTATCCATAAAAGTCAAGTCCTAAAGGGGGAAAAAAGAAATAATTCACCTATTTTAACATAATATAAGTTTTGTTTAATTGACATGGTCTATGAAGGCTTCTGTAATTAAAAAATAAAATATTTCTGACTTCTAAACTACTACTGACAATATTTGAATTTTTAATTGAGAAATAGAAATAGTATATAATTTTGATACTTCTGAAATTTTATTTGAGAAACAGCCGTAGGTGACAAATCTTTAAGTGTTCTTCTTGTATTTCTAAAAAACAGAAAATTAATTTTTAGAATTCTACTCCTCATTTATCAGAATACAAATCTGGAAAATTAGGTTCTAGATTTTACCTAGTATGTGGCAGTTGATATTAGACTTGGAAGTTTCTAAATCCTAATTTTTATGGTGCCTACCAAATTATAATTTCGTGAGGACATGTGAAGTTAAATGATGCAAATTTAAAAAGTAAAGCTTGTTATCTGGTTCTCCTATCTTTCCAGAAATGAAGCAGCATTTAAAACAATGGAAAGCAATAACATATCCAACCAGTTGATTATTATTTGTCATGAGAAATGTTGTTATGAGGAAGCATTAATAGCATACAAAATTATATCTGAAGTATGATTCCAATTCAGTTTCAAAATGCAACATTAAAAAAGGAAGAAAGTGGTGATAACACCAAGGTCCAGGGTTCAATCCCTGTACCCGCCAACTGCCCCCCACAAAAAAAAGGGAAGAGAAAAATGAAGCTGTCATTTATGTATTACAAAAGTAGTTGCAGTTGATTTATGATTTACAAACTTGTTATATCACAGGATTATCTGAGACCTAAAAATCTAATATTTTCTCTTCTTCAATAATGTCCCTTCTAGTTGTTAATAAACACAGGGACCAAAAAACCAATTCTGTATTTAGTTAACTTTAGTGGAATGGTATAGCTCTTCTATATCCATTTAAAGTGGAATTCTTCTTCAATAATGTCCCTTCTAGTTGTTAATAAACACAGGGACCAAAAAACCAATTCTGTGTTTAGTTAACTTTAGTGGAATGGTATAGCTCTTCTATATCCATTTAAAGTGGAATGTTTTAATAGTAGGGTAAGTATGTTTCAATGCAAGTTTCAATAGAAATATCACCTAAATATTTAGCATATTACCTTTAATTCATCCTTCTCTTTTTTCTCTACTATCTACCAAACTTCCTATAAAACTCAATCTTGTAGGCCTTGAAGTTCATGTTATGCTTTGACTTGATTCATAATGTCTTACCTCCTTTTCCAAAATCCACTTCTACCCTTGCTTTCCCTAATTCTAATATGATAAAAATGCAATCACCTGCCATGTTTTTTTTCTTTTTAGTTGTGAAGCCAATATAAGCTTAACTACAGTGAATCTTGTCTAGAAGAGTGATGTATTATTAATCTTCCTTCAAATGCCACGTCAAAAAAAACTTCATTCCCATTAGATAAATTTTTGCTATATGTTTCACTATATTGGACTTGTATAGAAAAAAGTGTCTGGAAAATTACAAAATTTGAATTTAAACTTCACAAATAAAATTGTCTTTATTCTAAAATACTCACCATGTTTATGGACCATGCTATCAATACTAAATTGAT
>NW_007728037.1:182690-183697 GCF_000696425.1 Galeopterus variegatus | reverse complement strand
CACCCCCACATCATATCTGTTCACTTGACTTAAATAGGACAAGGAATTTTTGTGGTTATTCTGTTCAAAAGACTTTTAAGATTCTGTTGATAGATTCTGTTTCTCTCAAGTCATGAAAATTCCCTATTTGAGATTATTCTCTCCTCTAATGTCAACTCTGCTTTCAGATGCTTTGAATTTATACAGCTCAAACTGCTTTTAAAATTAAAGCATATAATGTAATTTTATAGTTGGCACATTCCCAAAATGCCATATTTCAAGAGATCTTGTGGTGTTCTCAAAGAACTTGCATTACAGACACTGTGAGGACTAAGCCTCTTTGCTATGTGACCTGCAAAACTGAAGGACATGTAAAATAGGAATACACAGCAGAGAAGCTGCATACCTCATCTATATTCCTAGCACATGTGCAGCAGTTAGTTTTCAACAAATGTTTGCCAAGATAGGTTATTTGCAGTATTTATGGAGCCTATCACAAGCACTGCACCCTGATGCTCAACTAATATCTATGACAACTGGAGTATATGCAGACATTCGACCTACCCAATGAGGCTACACATGAGAACACTAATGAGAGCACCATGCCCAGATATAGGGGACGCTAGAAAATGTTTATTAAAGTAACACTGCCCAGAACCAACCAAGCCTCTTTCATGCCCACTTGTCCAGGAAAGCAGCCAAAGTCTAAGCGTCTTGAGACTGAGGCAGAATTTTAAGAGGAAAGAACATGAGTTTGAGAGTAAGACAAGTTACTGATATTGCAATTTCTCTTCCCCTAAGTGAAAAGGGTATCAATTCCTTCCTCTCCAACAGGTGGGGAGCCCCTACTTAAGAAAGGTGACCTAGGAGACTATTTAAATGGCTCATATGGAAATGTTACAGCTGAGAAGCTCTGTACTGGTCAAAGAATTACAGAATGATAAAACTGGAAGGGTCCTTGGTGATTATCTAGTTCAGGATGGCTCCCACACTAGTTAGAATCACCTCAGATAGTGTCCTTATAAAAA
>NW_007728037.1:159887-181306 GCF_000696425.1 Galeopterus variegatus | reverse complement strand
GGCCTCGAGGTTGGTCACGTGAGGCGATGGGTGGGGCCGGGGCTTGTCCTCCGCCCCCCCGCTGCAGGGTTGACGCGGTGCGCGCCGAGCAAGCGCTGTAATGAGGGCTGAGTGTTGAAGGCTTGGTCGTGAGTTTTGTCTCCTCCGGCTGCAGCAGGCCTTGGCGGGAGGTTCCGGCCTGCGGCCCTCAGCCCAGAGGTGGAGACGCCGCAGCGGTTTTGCTGTCTGCATCGAGTTCTCAGTGCGTCCCTTGTTCCCGGGAGGAGTGGGTAGTGGAGGGGAGGTCAGCCCGCGGCGCCCTCTGGTGGCGGAGGCGGCCTAACGCAGGCGAGGGCCTGGAGGGCTCGACTGTGATCGCTGGGCTCTCATCTCAGATTCCTGGGACTGCAACTGGGAAGAGGAAATTAAGTGCATGAGCCCTTGTGGGTGCACTGTGGAGATCAAATGGGGGCCAAAACCAAAAAAAGGATTTTTAATCTTTGAAGTGGTTAAGTGAGAGCATGGAGTAGAGCCATCCTACTGGGTTTGAATCCTACTTATGTCACTTTGTAACTACAGATGCTCCTCGACTTACTATGGAGTTATATCCGGGTAAACCCACGGTAAGTCGAAATGCAGTTAATGGACCTAACCTACGGAACATCATAGTTTAGCCTATCCTATACCTTAAACATGCTCTGAACATTACAGTAGCCTACAGTTGGGCAAAGTCATCTAACACAAAGCCTATTTTATATCAAATTGTTGAATATCTCATGTAAATTATTGAATACTGTGCTGAAAGTGAAAAACAGAATGGTTGAACTGCTGTGCTGGGGGCAGCAAAATTATTTGAGTGATTCAGTCCATTTTTACAGAGACTAGTTTGCCAAGTACATTTCAAGCTTCAGTGGACACTGGAGGATTAAGTCGAAAAATCATAAGTTGAACCAACCATCTGTATAGAATATTAAGCCAGTTACCTGACTTCCCTCTGCCTCAGTTTCCTCAGCTACAACACGGGAAAATGACCGCACTAACCCTCAGGGCTACAGTAAGGATAAAATGAGTTAATACATATAAAGTGCTTAGACATAAGTATTAACTTTATCTTAAATGGGAAGCAATTGAACTGTTTGGTTTAAGCAAGGGAGTGATTCTGTCAGATGTGTTTAGAAAGTAACAATCTGGCCACAGCATGGAGAACACAAGCATACCTGTGTCTCATACCACCTTTCTTCCTTTCCTTCTTTCTATTCAAATCATAGAATTCTTTCCTAGGTGGGAGTAGGCAGCAGTAATGTCAGTAGGTAATGTCCCAAGCTCTAGTCCCAGAGGCTGGCACTATGCTTGGCACATGTTTATCTAATTAAATTGACTACCATGGCCTACTAGGCCCTAAATAAACCGGACTTTCCAGTTCAACTCAACCCTTCACCCTGGATCCTACCCTCAAGCTTTTTATTTACTGCTAGTCACTGAATGTTCTATAAATGGGCAGGTCCTCCTCTTGGTCTCAACAAAAAAGGGTTTCTTCAGACCACCATTTCTAAAATAGGTTCCACTGTTATTCCAGGAGATTTCTGCTAGTTTCTTTCTTAGCACCAACCATTTACTTACTTGATTTTTTCTTTCTTTTTTTTTTTGGTCTTACTGTAGGGTAAGAAAGCACCATGTCTCTACTTTCATTTCTCTGACACATAATACATGGCTCATAGTAGATTTTCAGTACATTTACCAAATAAAAATGATGCCTTGTATTACTGCTAAACTCTTCTGTGTGTATTCCTCTCTCTTACCTGTAAACTCCTGGAGGACAGAACCCATCAACATTGGTGTTGAAGTACCTACATTCTAGGACATTTCCAGGACATCTTTGGCTCCCTTGAGTCAGACTCACTGTTCACTGGTGTCTCCCCAGTGCCTACGTGCCCGATGACACACAGGAGGCACTAAGTAAGCATTTGCTGAGTGAATGAACGAATTGAAGGCCTTTTGTTACCTCAGCCCATCCAACTTTTCCCTTCATCTTTCCAACATAAACTGTCTATATAAACATTTGGAGGGAAACTTGCTGAATCCCTTAGTAACTCCCAATCATTCAAAATTGGCAGGTGATGAAATAACATCTTGCCTGGAGATGTGATTTGGGCCAAATCTTGTCCCTTGAAGTTTGTATCTCCACAATGCAGGGCTACAGAGGGGGCTGCTTTTCTCTCTGCTCTGAAGATGAACACTGACCCTTCCCCATCATTCCACTTCACTACTGAGACCACAATAGAATGCTGAATAAGACCTGCCTGAAGGTTTGTGGGCAAGGAAATAATAGAGAATAACTTAAAGCTGGCCACTTGGTATGGCTGCATTCTGAGCTCACAGGCCTTGGCATATCATCATGGGGTACCTCCAAGGGCTCCCTCATTTCTTGAAGCCCATGCTTTTTACTTCCAAAACACACTTAGGCACTTCAAAATCCAGCCACAAGGGAACCCCACCTAGCAGGAGGAAGATTTCCCATCTCCTTCCTAAAGTTCACATTTCAAGATCCCACCCTGCCTCTTTTCTTGGTCACTGACATGGGGAATGTCCACTGAGGATATACACCCCCCTATTAAAGGGTATTGCCTTTATCCTCCAGTGTCTGCTGAAGTTTGGAACCTACTTCACACACTGTAGACCCCATAAAGTGGACTGAATCGCTCAAGTCATTCTGCTTCCCCGAGCACAGCAGTTAAGACAAGTTTCACCACCATCCTTTGTTCCATGACAGAAATTGGCACTGTGTGCTTCTCTTGGTTTTGACCCTTCTTTGGCATTTTCCTTTCCTTTGCCACAGTTTTTAAAGTGCAGCACCATGAGCACTTTAAAGTTTGGTGACATATAATTTTACCCACTATGTGAACATTTTGTGGTTAATCATTATTAATTATCCTAGACTTATTGAGAAACCCAAATATTTCAATTTTATTCATCCACAACATGTACTAACAATTATCTGTTACTATCTGGAAATAAAGATACCGGGTACTCTTGCAGAGTGGTTAAAACTAAACGCTATGGGGCTGGCCAGTTAGCTCAACTGGTTAGAGCATGGTGTTACAACACCAAAGTCAAGAGTGTGTACACACACACACACCACACGATCAGACTGGTCCAGGCACACACACACACACACACCACACACACACACACACACACACACACGATCAGACTGGTCCAGGCACACACACACACCACACACCACACACACACACACACACACGATCAGACTGGTCCAGGCACACACACACACACACACCACACACACACACACACACACACACGATCAGACTGGTCCAGGCACACACACACACACACACACACGATCAGACTGGTCCAGGCACACACACACACCACACACCACACACACACACACACACACGATCAGACTGGTCCAGGCACACACACACACACACACACACGATCAGACTGGTCCAGGTTAGAATCCTGACTACTTCCTACCTTCATGTCTTCAGCTTTGGAACCTTGGGCAAGATACTTAACCAGAGTGAGCCTCAGTTTCCCCACCTAAGCTATGAAGATAATGATAGTATCACTTTATAAGGATGATTTGCAGGGTTAAATTACAGATAACACATTTAAAAACTGGCACTTAGCAAGCACTTGATAAATATTAGCTGCTATTATGTCACCTCATTGGCCAAAATGATGCCTATCACCACTAATACTTGGACATTTTCAAATAAACTAAGAGATATTTATGTTTATTACTCCATTTAATTCTTCCTATGAGCTTAGTTATATAATTTTTATTATATATTGTAAAGTAGTAGTAAAGGCACAATGTTCACTTACACACTTACATGTAGTTAATTAGCACTTGGGTAAACAATTTTAGAACAGAGCTCATATCTGCATGGTACAGAAGGTTTATGCTGCAGTTGTAACTGCAGACAAGTGTTTCAAAGCTGGCCTCCTAACCAGTGGCATCAGAACCATCAGGGAAAGTTTAAACAAAAGACGACTACAGATTCCTGTGCCCATACCCCAAAAATTCTGATTCAGAAGGTTTGAGATAGGACCTATGAATCTCTGGGTAATCTGTATATAACAAAACTCTGAACCACTGGTGAAGAGCACAGTCATGTCTCAATGGGATCTGGGTGGCTGAGAACAGTGAAACAGCAAAGTAAAAACATGCTGCCTTTTTTTGGATCCTGAGATTACCAATTTGGAGATGGGGTAAAGTTTATGACAAAAGGCATTTCTCTAGTGTGGTCATGGCTTGAGAGAGCCATCGGCTTTCCCCAGATCGTGGATGGCCTTGTTATCCAGAAGTTCCATCTTCTTGTCACTTGATTGCACTGCGTTGTTCAGCATTGCTCTAACCACAGTCACCACAGGCACAGAGTACCCACTGGCCCAAGATTCTGGTAAGGAGCCAAAGAATTTTCTAAACAACCACTCAGCTGGGCGAGATTCTTGCCTGTCACATAACAGAACTCTAAAGAGAAAAAGAAAAGCAGAGGAAAAGGTGGTAAACTGCATTCAGAACATAGTGGATGTTATGGACCGAACTGTGTCCCCTCAAAATGCATATGGTGAAGCCCTAACTCCCAATATGACTGTATTTGGAGACAGGGTCTTTAGGAAGGTAATTAAGGTTAAATGAGGCCTTACAGATGGGACAGGATTAATTTGATAGGATTGGTGTTCTTATAAGAAGAAAACATATCAGAGATCTCTGACTCTCTGAACACACACAGAAGAAAGACGATCTGCCAGCCAGGAAGAGAGACCTCACCAGACACCAACCCTGACAGCACCTTGATCTAGGACTTCCAACTTCCACACTTTGAGAAAATAAATTTCTGTTGATTAAGCCACCCAGTCTATGGTATTCTGTTATGGCAGCCTGAGCAGACTAATACAGTGGGTATAAACTTTTATTTGGCACATGAAGAGGATTTTTAAAAAGGTGGCAGCAAATGCTACCCAGGAAGTTCTGGACTATTCTGAAGTTGGCACCACCATCAGTCCTTTCTTTTAAAGCCAACAGGTGAGTCCTTCAGAAAAGCAATCTACCTCCAGCCAACTTCTTTCATATCTTAGGTATCTTAGCTGTCAATCTCTGCAAATGAAAAACTAGCTTCTAGGGACTAACCAACAGTGGTGTACTTTCAGGCAATATGAATACTTACCCAGGCCTAAATACAGAGTAACGATCAAATTTTAATTCTTCAACCCCAGCTTCTATCTCTCCCTGTTAAGGAAAAACACATTTTCAGTATTTCATCAAAACCCAACTCACTTATGAAAAGCTTAAGAGAGAATAATTTGGGGTTTTGAAGATAATCTGCTTCTGCTGGTCTCAATACTCATAAATAGCCTTATCTAGAATTTCAGATTCCAAAGAATCTGGGAAGTTAAGGAAGAGATCATTTAATCCTGATATCTAGTAGAGAGTTAAAAAAAAGACCTACTGAATGAGTAAATGGCCGCATACTCAGTCCTCTCATTTTATCAAGATCCAGAGAGGGTAAATGATATGTTAGTTCAACCATAAGAAAATATCCTCCCTTTATCCAGAATTAATGCTGCAGGCTATTAGATATCAATCTTTTTTGGTTTATAGGTAGTTCCAGTGGGCCAGAAAACCCACAGATCCTCTCTATTACTCACTTCTTAACAAAGCCCACAAAATTTCAAGAGGCAGTGAGATTACATGTAAATGATGCTTTAAATTGATTTGTTAAATCATAAATTTTCATGCCTGGCATCTCTGTAAACAGAAATGCCAGAGAAGCACAGGCCCAGGCACCTATGAAGACCCTGTGAGTTGACAGTCACATGCGGCTTGGCTCCTTGCCCTTAGCTGGCTTATACCATGCATTTGGCACTTTACCTGTCACGTCATATAATCTTAGGTCACTATTTTTAAATATTTTTTTCTTTTTTTAATCAGTGTTTTTTAGTATATACACAAAGCTCTGCAACCTTCACCACAATCTTAAGTTTAAAACATTTCATCACCCCAAAAAGAAATTCCACACCATTAACAGTCACTCCTCCTTCCCTCCTGGCCAGGCCCTGGTCAACCACTAATATACTTACCATCTCTATAGATTTGCCTGTTCTGGACATTTCATATAAACGGAATCATACAATTTGTAGCCTTTTGTGACTGGCCTCTCTCATTTCATATTATGTTTTCAAGGTTCATCCATGCTGCAGCAAGTATCATTCCTTTTTACAGCTGAATGCATATCCCTCTGTATGCATATGCCACGTTCTATTCACCTATTCACCAGCTGATGGACGTATGGGTTGTTTCCACTCTTTGGCCATTATGAATAATGCTGCTATGAACATTCATATTCAACTTTTTATGTGGACATGTTTCTTAGCTTTTTATAGAGATGTGTTTTGTCTCTATTAGTGTGCATACAAGAGTTGACATAACAGGCTGAGCCTGCTAGCCTTAGAAAGGCCTGCTTACAAAAATGGCCCTTGACTTGTGCCTGGGGACTTGGATTTTGGGAGTGTTCCCCCTTAACTGATAAGGGTAGTTTACTGTGCCTAAACTGTTTGTACAAACAATGTGGTTTATGCTAAATACCTGCTTTTCTTCTGGAGGTCTGTAGTTTTTGCTAGGCTGAGAGTGCCTATGTGACTGACTCCCACAAAAACCCTGGATTCCTGGGCTCAGTTTTTCTGGTAGGCAACATTCATTGCTGGAAAAATTAAGCACATCCTGTGCAAACTCCACTGGGAGAGGCCTCATGGAAACCTATTCCTACTTTCCTCCAGAATCCACCCCTGCAACTTTTCCCTTTGCTGATTTTGCTTTATCTCCTTTTGTTGTAAGAAATCACAGCTGTTAGTGTGACTACATGCTGAGTCCTGTGTGACCTTATAGCAAATTACCAAACTTGGGTTTGTCTTTGGGGATCCTCCAATACTACCAGATTATAAACTGCTGGAGGTCAAGGGCCATACCCAATAATGAAATATCACATACTCTGGAAAGTGGTATCTTCTCCCATTGAACAGATGAGGAAACAGAAGCTCATAGACACCAAGAACAGAGAACACGAGGCCAGTCCAGTGCTCTGGGTGCCACACCCCAACCCCTTTCCCCACACCGGCAGAGTGCCCTCAAAAGTATGTGATTGATCCAGGCCCCCCCAGCTGGCCCACAATGAATGCAGTTTGAAATTTCATTGAGTAGAATAAATATCCCTAAAGAATAAAGGAGTTTCTAAAGTGGGTGAGAGGGGGGAGTTCACACACAAGGAGACTGAGAAATAAGTAAAACATACTGCGGATATTGCACACAGTAGCTGAAAGATGATTCAGAAAAGATCATCTTATTTCTAGAAGCAAGCATATTAGCATCATTCTGGTTGGACCATTTGGTTGTCATTTCTGTCCTTTCAATTAATCGAATTCATAATCCCATGCTGCAGGTAATACAGGTCAACTTCACTGAATATAGAGGTCTCTTTCCATTTTATTGGCATTACTAATATTTGCTGGGGCTCTGTCATGGCCCAAGAGCTGTGCTGGGTCCCTCAGCATGTACTCATCTCTTTCCATAATATTTGCTGGGGCTCTGTCATGGCCCAAGAGCTGTGCTGGGTCCCTCAGCATGTACTCATATTAATGACAAAAGCTAGTCATTACAAAATGGCTAGGATCACATGCCCTGGAATCAGACTGCCTGGGTTCAAGTCACAGCCCTGCCACCTACCAGCTAGTGATCTTAATATCACAGTACCTCAGTTTCCGAACAAATGCACATAAAAGCCCTCAGAACACTGCCTCGTTCAAGTAATGTTAGCTTTTTTTTTTTAATCTGATTGAATCATTATTATAACCCAGTGAGTAGATAACCTTTATCTTTAAAGATGAAAAAACTATATATTTTTTTCTTTCTTAAGAGGGATAAATGTTTATTTTCTTACCAATAAGAGCAAAACTCCTACTTGATAACCTTTCTCAGAACCCACATGTGTAAGTATGTATTTTGAAAAACAGATTTCTTTTCCTCTTAAAGATTGCTCTAAACTTTAACAATGAAACTGAAATTTTTTCATTTTTGCTTCAACTTGCTTGGTGGCTCACTGACCACCATCTGGTTCAAAATACTATTTTAGGATAGGAGAGATATAGCTCAGCTGTAAGCCATGTGAAAAAGATCTGGAAATTTTCATTATCACAAGCTGATCATGAGCAAACAAAATGATAAAGATGTTTACTATATTTATTTATAACTCATTTGAAAAAATAAAACAACATAGTGTCCAGAGTATAAAAAGTAGTGGTTCCACTGCAATTTAACCTCACTGTACAGTTCAATTTTAGCAAAGTGACCAGAGTGATGAAGGGGCTAGAAATAGGAACAAAGAATGGTGCAAGGACTTAAAGGTACTTGCCTGGAGAAAATACAATTAAGGCAGCCATAATCTCCAAATATCTTAAAGAACACAATGCAAAAGAAGGACTAGGTTTGTTTTTGTTATCGTAAAAGGCAGAACTCTTAACAATTAGCATTTATATAGATTTCTTCTCAAGGCGAGGACTTTTGAACAAGTGGATTTGACCAAAAATAGAAAGAGCTGGCTAACGAGATGAAACTCCCTAGTGGTGGAAGTATTTAAGCAGAAGTTAGATCAACTTCTGTGAATGGATTTCACACTGGAAAGGTCTTTGGCCGAATGACCTCTAAGGCCCTGCTTAAACTGCAGATACTTGGGGCATGTCAGGAGGCACGCAAAGACAATGCCGTGGCCTACCTTCCAGCAGCACTGATTTAACTTGAAGGTAAGTAAATGGAAACTTTTTTTTATTAAAATAAACAAGAATATGTATAGTACTAAGAACAGCAAAATGTGCATGATTTTTTTTAAAGATAAAACACAAGACTTTTTAAAAAGCTGGGCTTGTAACTAGAAGACTGCTCCAGGCTAGATGTCCCCAAATCTCCAGAGAAGTAAAAGCTCCTTCCTCCTAGTCATAAGAGAAACTGAGGGAAAAGTTTAAGAACCACTGCCTCCAAGTCTCTTCCAATGCTAAGATGCCATGCTGACAATCAAGGCCAGAGCTGCCACATCTCATTACATTGATTACTGGATAATTAATAGGGGGAAGACACTGGAAATTATCTTTCAAATCATTCCTGTTTACTAAATATATTCCTGCAAGAACAGCCCCTGTAGTTATGAAAAATGCATAAAATAATGCATTTAATCCTTTTTTGTATTATACAGTATTTTGTGTTATTTAGTACTGCCAATTAGCCAGGTTCTCCAAGGTGTATAAAAGACAGAAACATCCACAAACCTTAACTCGAAGATATAAAAAATTGCTTGACTTATCAGCTCCTATAGCGGACAGCAAGTTGAAATGTTTGCACCCTCCAGCTTTTGCCAGCTCTGCAGACTTCAGCACATAATCCCGGTCAACACGAACAAATCCCTCCTGAGGGGGAAAAGGATGTGAGTTATTTCCAAAAAGCTGAGAGTTCATCTTAAAGATTACAACTCAGCCAGGATGGGGAGGAGGAATGGGGATCTAAATAAAATGCATCCAAACAATATGTGAAAGTCAGGCTTAGACCCTGGGAAAGGCTCCAAGTATGGTCTTCCAGATAGAATACCAGATTTAGCGGCAAGGCCAAACAGCAACGAAAAAACAAGGATGATGACACTGAAACACAGACTCCAAATGAATCCACAAGGAGCAAAGGGAATAAGGGCAGGATGGGAAGCTGCTTTTTAGTTACACATTTCATTGTCTTTTAACAACTTTACAATCCTCTCTGTTTTCTCTATTTTTTCTGTGCCAGCTCTAACACGGGAGGGTCTCAACGTGTGCCTGTGGATACTCACTAGACACAAAGTCTATAAGTCTATTTAATTTCCAATGTCTGTGTATGCTTTACAACATACCTTACATATTAGTAAGGAATGCATCCTCAAAGTTGTTTTCCTGACAGGTCAATAATGAAAAATGTTTGGAGCCCCTGGTCTAGACTCAGTCCAGAGAGGGTAGTGGCTGGGTCACTCTTCTTAATTCACATCTCAGCATCACTACATGCCCAGCACGTGGAAGGTACTCCAAAAAAAATGTGGATGATGAATGAAAGTCCAATGAAAGCAGAGAAAATATAAATCCAGTCAGAAAAAAAACAGAACTAAGTGGCCATAAAAAGAGGAAGGGAGAGGATGATGCAAACAATATAACACAGACTTATTTCCAGGGCCGAACTGAAGGACATGTGTCCTTACCCCGAATTCCATGTAATGACAGCATCCTGGGACCACCATAAATTCTGGCATCCTCAAACTCAAGACAGCTGGAGAGAAGTCTAAAGTGAACTGAAGCTGAACTTCATAGGTAATCACAATTATATAATGAGGTCTTATAGTGGAGGAGATTCCAAATTTGAAGATTGGATTACTGCCCCAGTGATTTTTTTTTTTAGCTAAAAATTTGCTCTGTGGTAGTTACCAATTCTAAATGTTTTATTTGACATGGAGATGTGTATATTTCACAGAATGTTAGAGGAGACTTTAGGATATATCATGTCTAATCCCCTCATTACGTAGTGGGAAACAAGGTCCAGTGGTCAGGAGAACAGCCAGCTGGGAAATGAGTGCTGACAGTGGACTGCAGAGTCTTGACTCTTGAGCAGTGCTCTTTCCACTGTACCCATGTTCCTTTTTATCCCACACTCTCTCTGGCTGATGAAAATGACCAATTCATAACTATGGTTGGCAGAATAATGAACCCTCAAAGATGTCCATGTCCTAATCCCCTAACTGTGAATATGTTACATGACATGGCAAAGGAGAATTAAGGTTGCCAATGGAATTAAGAGTCCCAATCAGCAATGTTAAAATAGAGAGATTATTCTGGATTATCCAGGTGGGCCCCATGTAATCACAAGGGTTCTGAAAAGTGAAAGAGGGAAACAGAAGAGGTTAGAGTTATGCAATGTAAAATGGGCTTGAGCCCCTTCCCCGCACTGCTGGTCTTGAAGATGAAGGAAGGCAACCATGAGCCAAGGAATGGGAACAGCCTCTAGAAGCTCGGAAAGGTATGGAAATGGACTTTCCCCTAGATCCTCCGCAAGGGAAGCCCTATCAACACTGATTTTATCTCAGTGAAACCCATGTTGAACTTCTAACCTATAGAACAATAAGATAATTCGTGTTACTTTAAGCCACTAAGTTTGAGCTCATTTGCTATAGCAGCAATATGAAACTAATGCAGAATTCAATTTTAAAACAATAGGCTCGGGCAGACTCATGGCTCACTTGGGAGAGTGTGGTGCTGATAACACCAAGGCCACGGGTTTGGATCCCATATAGGGATTGCTAGTTAGTTCACCTGAGAGAGTGTGATGCTAACAACACCAAGTCAAGGGTTAAGATCCCCTTACCAGTCATCTTATATAGGGAATTAAAAATTAAAAATTAAAAATAAATAAATAAAACAATAGGCCCAAGCACATTTTTTAAATTTTGTATTGAAGTATATCATAAAATAAAAGTACACATAATTTTAAGTATAAACCTCGATGAACTTTCGTAAACTGAACATCCTCTGCAACTGGCTCCCAGATCAAGAAGTAGAACATTACCATTACCCTACAAGCCTCCCTCATTTTCCTTTCTCATCACTCACAAGTACATTTTTTAACTATATCCACTACCTACACGCAGTGCTACTTTTCTGACTTACTTCAGGTAATATAAACTTATCTCTTTACCCATGAATCATCACTATCTCCTTTTGTGTTAAGTACTGTGACACTCAGTCCTAAACAAGTGACTTTCTGACCTGTCCTACAAACTGATTCAAATTCATGTTGTTGCTTTTTAAAATCAGTGTGAAACAAACATATTTTAATACTCAGCACATCCTGAGAGAGAGGTGATTCTCCTCAGAGCCATTCTCCAAACTGAGATTTTAGATGTGCTGAACATGTGCCAAGAAAAACAACCCGAAGCTACATGGAAAATTTCTAGAACAATGAATTTCTCTTCCACATCTATTTCTTCCCCTCACTCCAACTCACCAGAACTCTGGTTTTAATAGCAGGTTTGTTACTCACAATAAAATTACACAGTTGACTAGTGAAATAAATTCCATTTTTAGTTGTTGTTTTAGCACGATTGCTTGGAAGGATTATTATAGTTGTCTTTGTTAAAATGCTTTTTCTTTCATCAGCTTCTTTAAAAATAAGGGAAAGATTCAGCCAATCACAAGTCTCTAGACCGACGCTGTTTTCTCTTGCTTAATCCAAAGCCAGTAAAGGGATAATTTGATTAAACTGAGACCCTAATTTATTTGGCTTTAGTTCTGGATCAACCTCTCCTTAATAGAGTGCTGTCATCTCCAATTGTTTGATGAAAATTAAAGTGACATAAATACCATGGGACTTTTTCAATCTGATTAGTCAGCTAAGGCACATCAATACCACCCCAGCCATCAGACGCTAGCGTCCTTCCTTTCACCCGCCTGGCTAACAACTGACAGCCGCTCCTTGAAAGACGAGCACCTACGCTGCCACAGAGACCGCGCCACACTCGGCCCATCAGCCCTGCTCAATGGGCCCTGTTGACAAGGTGCCCGTACCTTTCTCCATTGCTGTTTTCTGGACAAAGCTAAATATTGTTTTATTAGCAATCAATGGCTATTAATCCAAAATGATTTCACAAATCCTCTGAGCCCTCAAGCTGATTATAAATACGCATTTTTCCAAGCCCACTAAATTTTGAATTTCCCTTCCCTCACCCTGATGGCCTTTTAGCTGGTGAATGAAACTCAAAAGCAAAAGAGTCAATGGCTTTCAAGGACTTAGAAATCAAATGTAAGCGTGGCTCCTGATGACTGGCTAGGAGATATCAACACACACCAATTTTCTCTGGAGTCAGGAAGATTCCATTTATAGATGAAAGGAGCTATCTTTAAAATCTTATTACTAACACCCTTTCTTGTTCTCTAATAGCTCAAATAAAACAAAAGTAGAAAAACAAACAAAAAAAAGCTACTCCATATCCCAGAATCAAAATTTGGAAAAGCCAGTTTCTCAAACCATGTAACAAGAGAAAAAGACAGACATCTCTTCCAAGAATATTAAGTTCATTATGTTATCATGCCTTTAGGACTCCTTAGGTGGTGTATCCTACTCTGATCTAGAAATCAGAGTTCCTTCTAGAAACAGTAGCTAATTAAATAAGATCCTACTATAAATTTCCTTTCCCAGCACCCACTGGAAAGAATTAACATGAGGTGCTACATCTCAGCAGATATCCTCTATAGGTTCCACAAACATTAAGGGAAACAAATTCTTCAATTACTCTTATTTTCAGTCTTATTAAAATCCAAAGCTACTAAGTATTTCTTCTAAACTTCTTTACCAATGCCTGAAAACTAGGAACAACACTGTGGCTTACCAACAACTCCTCCTAACAAGGTATTTCAGTGCTGACTGATAAGACAAGCCAGCATGCCAGACTGACTCAAGAAGGTCACAGGGTCCTTTTCTGAGAAGGGAGTATCTATCATGCTGTAAATTGTCCCACTTAGCCATATTTCTGCTTCACGTTCTTTCTCCTTCACTCCCTTTTCAATCTGACCCTATAAATTAGACCAGAAAACAGAAATGCTCACGAACAGCAAATGGTAAATTGTGAGGCCCCATTTGATTGCGTTCTGGAGGGCATCTCTATATTTGATGTACAATGGTGGGAGACAGATGTTGGTTAGAGAAAGACTTTCAGATAGAAAAATAAAATCAAACAGATACTGAGGATTCCTGAGTTAATTTCTCTATGCTCAAAATTTTTTTCCATTTGGGGCATTCTTTCCTCTTTGTTTCAAAGTGAAAGAATTTTGCAGTTGGAAAGGGGTTTAGTAGTCATCTCACTCTCAACACAAAGAGGCGGTGGCCCACAGAAGCTAACTGTCGTACCCAAGTTTCCATAGCTACTTGGTATCCAAACATGGCCTGTGATCTGGGTCCCTGAATCCTCTAGGATCTTGCCACTTCACAAGCCCCCTCCTAGACATCAAATAAAACAACAGAGATTAGAATGGGGTGGGCATACTTTTCCTGAAAAGGATCAGACAATAATATTTTCAGCTTTGCAGGCCTCTGTTGCAACTACACAGTTCCACCACTACAGCACAAAAGCAGCCATAGATAATACATAAAGTAGAGAGCGTGGCTGCATTCCAATAAAATTTTCTTCATAAAATACTAAAACTTGAATTTCTTATATCTTCACACGGTATAACATAGTATTCTTTTGAATTTTTTAACCATTTAAAAATGTAAAAATGTATTTAGTTTGTGGACTATACAAAAATAGGTGGTGGGCTGTATTTGGCTCACAGGCTGTAGTATGCAAACCCCTGGATTAGGAGAGTATATCATTAGAATCAGAAGCCAATCTAATGATGCCTAATAAATGTTAAAACGGCTACATTAATCACATTAATGACATCCATTCAACAGAATCCAAGAACTTGGACTACTAGAGCCTAACAGGTGAAGAGACAAATGAAGAGGTGAAACCACATCAAACTACCTCAAACTCACTAACCAAATCCTTCTCTTAATACAAAGAGGAGGAAATGCACTATTCCCAATGGCATCTTTAGTTCTTGCTCTCCATTCAAGGCCAATGTAGGTCTGGTTTTCAAAGGGTGTTTCAACCTTCACTAGCACAGTTACTCATGAAAGCAAGGTGAAACACCTCAAACTCACTAATCAAATCCTTCTCTTAATACAGAGAAGAGGAAATGCACTATTCCCAATGGCATCTTTAGTTCTTGCTCTCCATTCAAGGCCAATGTAGATCTGGTTTTCAAAGGGTGTTTCAACCTTCACTAGCACAGTTACTCATGAAAGCAAGGTGAAAACCATCTAGGTCTATAGTACCTGAAAAACCAGCAGGTGAGGAGAACTAATACATCCTAATGCCTCCTAAAAGCAGGTCCAACAAGAAGAGCAGGGTTGGCTGCATTATGATCTCCCAAGGAGCCTGCTAAAAACTTAGATGCTAAGCTTTCAACCTCAGAGATTCTGATCCAGTAGATCTGGATTAGGGCCAAATGAGAGAGCCATTGCATTGACTAGACAACTATGACCTGCGAATGTGAAAAAGAAGATTAGCATCTCACCAGCTACTGCTAAAGGAAATGGTTTTCCAAATAGCTGAAAAAGGCTAATAGACCTATCCCTAGCACCCAGCACCAGTATCAACAGAAATTTAGGTAGACTGAATTTTATGAATCGAATTTTATCCCCCTACTCCAAAATACATATGTTTAATTCCTAACCCCCAGTACCTCAGAATGTGATCTTATTTGGAGGTAGGATTGTTTCAGATGTAATTAATTAGAATGAGGTCATAGTAGGGTAAATTCTAACAGAGAATAACTAATGTCATTATAAAAAGGGGAAATGTGGACACAGACACACGCCAACAGGGAACACACCATGTGAAAAGACACAGAGAGAAGGCAGCCATCTACAAATCTGCAAGGCAAGGAGAGAGCCCTGAAACAGATCCTCCCCTCACAGCACTCAGAAGGATCCAACCCTGCAACCCCATCAACACATTTACCTCAGATTTCTGGCCTCCAGAACTGTGAGACAACAATTTCTGTTGTTTAAGCCACGCAGGTTATGGTACTTTGTTAGGATAGCCCTAGCAAACTTATACACTGAACATCATAGGTAAATAAGATGGCTACTCAGAGGATTTCAACACTTAGACAGAAACCCTGAATTTCCTGAAGTTTCTCTACTGGAAACACAAATTGCTAAGGCAAAATGTGAGGTGTTCCAGCTACAAAGCAGCTACTGAATGACACGAGGTTTGTCACCAGCTCTGTAGTACACATCTGATGAACCACCTGGTGAACTCTTTTCTACAAAGAGGACTGCTGACCCAGAACACCAGCTGGAATGCGTTTGGAAATCCACAACTTCTTCAAACAATTATTGTTACCTAGCCACTTGTGAACTGTCACCTCTTTTAAACAGCCTAAAGTTATCACAACCTCCAAACTTTATACTGCATGCAATCCAAATCATTTTCACACACACCCACACCCACACCCACACACGCAAAAAAACAACCCAGAAAACTTTAAGACCTTTTCTGGAAGAAGTGTCAGCTTACTTTCTGCCACTATCCTCTTAAACCATTTAGGTCCTAACTCATTTCTGAGACTATTTAGTTTATTAGTCTTCTCCCTTCCTTATTGATTTCTTTTATCTTTTCAAACTGATTTTAAAGAAGAAAAGATGAGTAGCCTGAGAGGTAGAGAATGAACCACATTTAAAAAATATATTCTGGATAGTGAAGACACCTAAATCCTCTGATTAAAATTGCATTACACGATTTGAATGCAATAAAACAATTTAGACTTTTCCCTGATGTGCTCTATAATGAGATCTGCCTTACGCCATGAAAATCAACTGCTCTATGCCTAATGCAGTGTTTTGTTTTGCTGAGTCACCACTGAAATCAGGTTGGCTCTTGAGACAGTGAGACCTGCAGTGTACTGGAACAAAAGTTTTCCAATGCTTTTGGAGGACACACAGCTTGTGACTTTGGAACTGCCCTACCTGCAGAGCAGGAACATGCTCTTTTGTAGGAGAGATAATGTGCCAATTCCTGGGAAAGTCAAACTTCTCTATTATCCACAGTTTCTAGCACAGAGTTCAAAACCTGGCTGTGTTCCACAAG
Source organism: Galeopterus variegatus (assembly GCF_000696425.1). Taxonomy (NCBI): domain Eukaryota; kingdom Metazoa; phylum Chordata; class Mammalia; order Dermoptera; family Cynocephalidae; genus Galeopterus; species Galeopterus variegatus. The sequence continues at coordinate 164,549 of NW_007728037.1, read as the reverse complement.
TGGACATGTAGAACTGCAGAAGATATGGAAATACGTCTTGACTAAAAGCATAAATAGAATTATTATTTGGATCACCAGGGAGCCCACATAAATACATCTAACTACTTGGTTGGTATAAACAAATAGTTCTTAACCTTATGATCTCCTAATGTTTCAGATGCATGGGTCTGGTTTGTAAACCTATGGTAAGTCCCCATGGCAGAATCATGATCCTGCATATTTTAATAGACATATTCCACTCCAGCAAGTAAATTCTGCCAGAAGGATGAACTATAGTCAAGGTATAAATTAAATAAGATGTGTTAACATTTGCCCAGGATCTACGTTGTAAACTGACTTCTAGACAAGGGCTGACTCAATTTAGAACATCATTAAAAAGAAAATAAAATGTGTGTTACAACAGTTTTGCATCAGCAAAGGCTGAATCATCAGCAGGGATGAATCATCGCTGAAGGCTGAATCATCACCGGGGGCTGCTGAATCATGTCTCTGTGTTCTGATGTTCTATCTCAGAAGTTAAAGCTTCGCGTGATAATAGGTTAAAGCAAATCAAGAGAGAGAAGGCTTCAAGTTTAGAACATTTATTAAGGGAAAAAAAAGCTTACTACTAACAGCATGAGCCAATTACATTTACTCAGACATCAGGATTTGCATTAGTCAGGGGATGTAGTGATAGCAATATTTGCAATAGGCAAGATCACATAAATATTAATGATGTCTCCTGCACTTGAGTCTGAATTCAAGGATTATTTTGAAGGAAAGATGAACTTATCAGTACTATTCAAAGTACAGCAAAGGTTAGGGCTGAATATGGAATCTTAAACATTGAGCTTATTTACAGTTAAGCACTGCAACAGACACAAAGAAAAGAACGAGCAAGAAAGGACATAACCAGCAAAAAGGGAGAAGGATATATTCCTTCCTTACCGCCCCAGCTTTTTTTCTGGTGGTACCCAGGCAACAGAATCCAACATCATGACCTTGAAAGGCAGAAGCGTAGTCATCCAACTTTTCAAAGTCCACCACTTCTTGATTCTAGACAAGGGCAAAGTTGTATATAACTTCATGTTGTTTAAAAAACAGACAAAAACCTCTCTAGATTTAAAGAATAAATTACAGAACATTACTGAAGGGTGTGCCCACTTAATACCAAATTTTGTAAATTCATTTTCTCTCACCAAAAAGAAATTAATCTGAATTGAAAATCAACAATGCAAGGGCCGGCCCGTGGCTCACTTGGGAGAGCGTGGTGCTGACAACACCAAAACCTCTTAAAAAAAAAAAAGAAAATCAACAATGCAGATATACAACCACGTACATGTAACTGGACTAGGAATGATCCAGATTTCTAAAGTCAGGTTCAATTATGTATTTTCTCTGGAAAAATAAAAGACCTGGCTGTAGCATGCTAAGATGGGGACCACTGAGGCATAATGTGTGGGCAGGGGATGGACAGTGTTTGGAATCTTAAAGAACAAGGACAGATCTTGGACCTGCTACTTACTAGGCATATTAACTATGTCCAAGTTAATAGATCTCATGCCTCAGTTCTTTTCAGTTGTAAAATGCAGGAGATGTTCTTTCCTTCAGTCCAACCCATGAACAGCCTGCATTAGAATCAGCCAGGGCAGGCACAATACTTCTGAATCAGAATGTGCACTTTTAACAAGCACCCACGGTAATTCTCAAGCACAGTGAAATTTAAGAACCCCTATTTAACCTTTTAAGTTTGCTATAAGATTTAATTTTGAGAAGTTCCTATCATAAAAGCGTTCAAATAAAATGCTGACTTCCTTCCCTACCATCAACTCTTTCAAAAGAATTTTTCTGCCACTATACACGATGCTAAAGAAAAATAAATTTTGCACAAAGTGCCTGGTCAAAAGATGTCCCACCAAGGGCTGGCCCGTGGCTCACTCGGGAGAGTGTGGTGCTGATAACACCAAGGCCACGGGTTCGGATCCTATATCAGGATGGCCGGTTAGCTCACTGGCTGAGTGTGGTGCTGACAACACCAAGCCAAGGGTTGAGATCCCCTTACCAGTCATCTTTTAAAAAAAAAGATGTCCCACCAAAACTCGACACTCAAAGCATTGATCTCAATTTCAGTTTCTAATGACCAGGAGTACCTGAAATGGCTCATGAAACTAGACTATAAAGATCACATATTACCTGCCTAACCCTGAGCCTCTCTGTTTTAAACAGTCAAGTCCTAATGGACCAAAGACATTTGCAAAATGACCTGAAAATGAACCTGTGGGAATAAATAACATTTACTGTGAAACAACTTATTATTTGGAATCTTCCTCCTATGAAAACTGTGGGCCAAATTCTGTAGTTGTGGTGTCTCGTGATCACACTACACAGTTTAATTTGCTTCAACTCATAGATAACTCAATTTAAATGAACAATAGAATCTCCAGGAAACTCAGTCTTCAGATACTTTGAGGGTTATTCACTATATCGAAATCTGATGTATCCTCTGCTTAACCATGAAAGTGTAACCACAAAAGCCTAGTAAGTCAGACAGGACGCGTCCGTGTCCTAGTGAATAACCCCACCTTTCACTGCATAAACATTTCCCACTCTGCAGAGCATTTTCAGCTTCAATTACAACATTAGTGCAAAACGAGCAAGTAGACAAAATAAGCACCGAATGAGAAAACCGCCAAGGTCACAGGACGTCTCTAGAAGCCAGGTTGTATGACTCTGAAAACTGCTCTTGGTTCTCCCCAGCCCCTACTACAACCTAGGCCCTGCTTTATAGTATTCCAGATGGAGAGAAGGGCTCTGTTCCACCCGACCTGCGCCCACAATCCAGGAGTCCGGTTTCGGGAGGGGGTCTCAGACACTAACCACGGTCAAACTTCGATCACCTCTAGACGCCTCCACCTCTGGCAGGGCTCAGCCTTTAAGCATGAAATACGCTCGCCTTGCAGAATCACTGGGGGGGAGGGGGGTACATTTTTGAGTCCCAGCTAAAATACCCACCACATTTTTATAAGCTTCCCCGCCGAAGGTGAGCTTCCTCCGGCCAATGAGCGTGACTTTGGAAAAGAGGCTCTGTTCCAACATTTCTTTTAAGAGTGCTCTGCCGGTTTCCCCACTGGCGCCCAGAATAAAGACGGATTTATTCTGCATCCTGAAGTCTTCCCGAAGCTTCGGCAGCGCCTCTGTCACGGCCATGCTAGGAAAATAACACCAAGTGCTGCTCTTAGGGTACGAAGGGATTGCCCGTCCTTACCCCCGGGGACAAGAGCTGTTTATCTGTTCAGGAAGAAGATATTGTTACTTTCCGCAGTCCGGGCCCGGGGGAAAGCGCTGAGTCACTCCGGGGCGTGGCGCCTCGGCCGTCCCCGCACCTGAGCCATCAGACAGACACATCGGAAGGGGCCCGAGCTGGAGGGTGCGCCCACGTGCCACAAACTCCTGGCACCACGGGCCCTCTTTCCCCACGGTATCCCTCGCCCGGGCAGGAGAGCAGGGACCCAGCTCTGTCTCCTGCACGGAGGAGTTACCTGGGGCCGCGCCCCGGCCCCGCGTCCTCACGCCGCAGCAGGAGCAGGGCAGCCACCAGGGCAGTCGCCGCCGCGCTCAGCACCGCGGGCCCGGGCATCCGGGAAGCCCTCGTTCCCTGCGGCTGCCCCCGACCGGCCGGCCCGAGGTGGGTGGGGATGGGGGGGGGTCGGTGATGGCCAAGTCCGCACCTGGTCGCCGTGGCCTTCCGGGTGACTTCGCCGAGCCGCTGCCGCGCCCCGCCCACAGGGGCGGGGTACAGGGAAGGGCGCGCGGGGCCAGCCCCGCCGCGGGGAAGGTGGGCCCCAGAGCACGTGCGGGGCGCCCGGCTAGGGGTAAACCTCCGGACGTCTTTCTAAATGTCGGGGTTCTCCGGGACCTTCTCCCAGGCATTCTTTCTCACCACCTGGGCTTCTCTCACCGAGATCCCAGTCAATAGACATCACAAACTTGACTTTTGTTGGTACTCGGACTGTAATTTCAATTGTGTGATTTCAACTGTGTATTGGACGTCTTCATTTCAAATTCACCACGTCTACAACTTACGTCTCCTCACCCAACATCCCTAAGCAAGAATAAACCAAACTCATTCCTTGCCTCTCTTGGACACACACCCCACACATGTCCCCTCTCAGGTCAGAAATCAGGCTATCCCTTTTGACTTCTTTCTCCTGGCCTTTCCACATTTCAGATTTATCACCAAGTCCTGCCATTCTGTCTGCCTTCCAAATATTTCTCATGTAATGCAAACTCTCACCATGTCTCATCAGGATAACTGGTCTCCCTGCCCAGCTCCTAGCCCACTTCTGTCTCCTAGATGGTTGAGCCAGTGTGACCTTCCACACCTGATTATGCCCCATAACCCAGATCAGTGGGTTCTAACTTAACTACGAGAGTGCTTCCAAAAGTTCGTGGAAAAATAGAATTAGAAGATAAAGCAAATACTTCCATGAACTTTCTGAAGACTTCTCTTATCTGCACTGAGCCTGTCCTGGATCTTGGAAGTCCTGGAAAGGGGTGAGACAGGAATCTGAACGATAGAATTAAAGGGTGTTGTGAACATTGGCCATTCCTTCCAGTCTAGAAGCCAAATGAAGCATACATTCTCTCTCCTATCTCCTAGGGGGAGTTATTCTATGTAGGCTC
>NW_007728037.1:146058-158977 GCF_000696425.1 Galeopterus variegatus | reverse complement strand
TATGATCTTGTCTGCCTCCCTTCATTCCTGCCTGTTTTCAGAGCCTGTTCTGAATACTTCCTGTTTTCTTCCAATAAATCAATTTTCTGCTTAAGCCAACCAGATCTATTCTGTTGCTTGCAGTCAAAAACCTTGACTGATATAAGAGCAGAGTGGATCATCTCTTCCTGGCCTGTCACAGTGCTTGGACTCTCTCCTTTGGGATCCTAAAGTTTTTCTACTAAAATGCAACATAAAACCTTGTCAGCTATTGCTGTCTTAGGAATTAATTTATCAAATCTGTCATAGAGACTATTAATTGTAGCCTTGTGTCCATTTTTTCCTTCTTTCTTTTTGTTTTAAAAATGTGGCATAATGGGGCCTGCCCGGTGGTGCACTGCTACAGTGCGCCGCTTGGGAAGCACGGCAGCGCTCCCAACGAGGGTTCGGATCCCACATACAGACCGGCCGCTTACTGAAGGTTGCGATCCATTGCCGGTCACGAAAAAAGACAAAAAGGAAAAAAAAAAAATGTGGCATAATTAACATACAATAAAATGCACAGATCCTAAATGTTCAGTTTCATGATTTTAGAAAACTCTACATAAACCTAGGTAACCTCCACCAAAAACAATATATAGAATATGTCTATCATCCGAAAAATTGTGCCTTCATTCCTCTTTTCTTGGCAATCCCTCCCCACACCAGAGGCAACCATTTTCAGATCACTATCATCATAGATTAGTTTTGCCTGTTCTAGAACTTCATTTAAAGGGAATCACACAACATGCACTCTTTTATGTCTCAGTTTTTTTGCTTAACATATGTTTTTAATATTTATCCCTATGTTTGTAGGGCTGCATTGTGACTTCTGTGGGCCCTAACCACTTTAAGGGGCCCTTCTTTCATTAAAAAAATCTCCCACTGGGTTTGTTATTTTCCACCTGTGACTGTGCTGTGTTCAGATGTTCTGTCCATGGTCACTAGCCAAATATATATATATATATATATGTGTGTGTGTAAATATATATGTGTGTGTGTGTGTGTGTGTGTATGTGTGTGTGTATAAATTACATCTTAACTATGTTGCTATAAAGATGAATATATCAATATTATATAATAAAACATTTTCTTCAACCTGAAAGTTCATTTTCATGGGCCCCAGAACTGTGCCTACTGAGCCTACTGTGCCAAATGGTAAGTCAGCTCTGGTTGTTTCAGGTATCAGTAGTTCATTCTTTTATATTGCTGAGTAACTTTCCAGTATTCCAGTATGAATATCCCACGATGTGTCTGAACATTCTCCTGTTGATGGACATTTGGTTTGTTTCCATTTTGGTGCTATTGTGAATGAGGCTTCTTTCTGTGAACATTCTTGTACCAGTCTTTCTGTGGACATATGTTTTCAGTACTCATAGGTAAATATCTAGGAAGAGGAATAACCAAAGAGTTCTCTAAGGTGGATGTACCATTTTATACTCCCACCCACTTGGTATCATCAATCTTTTTAATTTTAGCCATTCAGTGATCAGTGGCTCTTTTTCTTCCTTTTACCAATAGAGATTGAGTTTTATTAGAATCCATGGCTGCTCATTTAGATTCTGTATTTCCCAGCATCATTTGCAAGCCAGTGTGACCATGTGACAATGATTTAGCTAATGAGGCGCAAGCAGAGGTAATACAAGGGGTCTTCAAAAAGTTCATGGAAAATGCATATTATGGAAAAACTATGCATGGGTTTCAAAAATTTTTTGCATTAAAATAAATTTGTACTAACTTGTTATAACATGTCTGAACAGGATCTTGTCTGAGGCACTAAGAAGGATAAGACATCAGTATGAAAAGAGCCCCTGTCAGAGCACCATGAATTGTGCTAAAATTAGAGCAAGAACAGCATCAGATTTATTGTGAAGCTTGGGTAGAAGAAAGGTGAAATCCTTGATGCTTCACAAAAGTTTATGGAGATAATGCCCCAAAGAAATCAGCAGTTTTACAAATAGATAACTCGTTTTAAGAAGGGACAAGATGATGGTGAAGATGAAGGCCACAGCAGCAGACCATCCACATTAATTTGCAAGGAAAAAACTAATTTTGTGCATGCCCTAATTGAAGAGGACCGATAGTAGAAACAATAGGCAACACCACAGACATCTCAGTTGGCTCAGCTTACACAATTCTGACTGAAAAATTACAGTTGAGCAGACTTTCTGATTGAGTGCCAAAACTGTTGCACCCAGATCAGCATAGAGCTTTCCATGGGAATTTTAAATAAGTGGGATCAAGATTCTGAAGCATTATAATACCATAAGGTTTATATCCCTGTACCGGCCAGCTGCCAAACAAACAAACAAAAGAAGAATCTGAAGCATTTCTTTGAAGAATTGTAGCAGGAGATGAAACATACCTTTACCAGTATGATCCTGAAGACAAAGCACAAGCTTCAAGGAACATGCTAACTTGCGTAAAGATGGTGAATATTGTAGAGACACACATAACATGTAATAGAGACAAAAGTCTCAGTTTTTTTGCTTAACATATGTTTTTAATATTTATCCCTATGTTTGTAGGGCTGCATTGTGACTTCTGTGGGCCCTAACCACTTTAAGGGGCCCTTCTTTCATTAAAAAAATCTCCCACTGGGTTTGTTATTTTCCACCTGTGACTGTGCTGTGTTCAGATGTTCTGTCCATGGTCACTAGCCAAATATATATATATATGTGTGTGTGTGTGTGTGTGTGTATGTGTGTGTGTATAAATTACATCTTAACTATGTTGCTATAAAGATGAATATATCAATATTATATAATAAAACATTTTCTTCAACCTGAAAGTTCATTTTCATGGGCCCCAGAACTGTGCCTACTGAGCCTACTGTGCCAAATGGTAAGTCAGCTCTGGTTGTTTCAGGTATCAGTAGTTCATTCTTTTATATTGCTGAGTAACTTTCCAGTATTCCAGTATGAATATCCCACGATGTGTCTGAACATTCTCCTGTTGATGGACATTTGGTTTGTTTCCATTTTGGTGCTATTGTGAATGAGGCTTCTTTCTGTGAACATTCTTGTACCAGTCTTTCTGTGGACATATGTTTTCAGTACTCATAGGTAAATATCTAGGAAGAGGAATAACCAAAGAGTTCTCTAAGGTGGATGTACCATTTTATACTCCCACCCACTTGGTATCATCAATCTTTTTAATTTTAGCCATTCAGTGATCAGTGGCTCTTTTTCTTCCTTTTACCAATAGAGATTGAGTTTTATTAGAATCCATGGCTGCTCATTTAGATTCTGTATTTCCCAGCATCATTTGCAAGCCAGTGTGACCATGTGACAATGATTTAGCTAATGAGGCGCAAGCAGAGGTAATACAAGGGGTCTTCAAAAAGTTCATGGAAAATGCATATTATGGAAAAACTATGCATGGGTTTCAAAAATTTTTTGCATTAAAATAAATTTGTACTAACTTGTTATAACATGTCTGAACAGGATCTTGTCTGAGGCACTAAGAAGGATAAGACATCAGTATGAAAAGAGCCCCTGTCAGAGCACCATGAATTGTGCTAAAATTAGAGCAAGAACAGCATCAGATTTATTGTGAAGCTTGGGTAGAAGAAAGGTGAAATCCTTGATGCTTCACAAAAGTTTATGGAGATAATGCCCCAAAGAAATCAGCAGTTTTACAAATAGATAACTCGTTTTAAGAAGGGACAAGATGATGGTGAAGATGAAGGCCACAGCAGCAGACCATCCACATTAATTTGCAAGGAAAAAACTAATTTTGTGCATGCCCTAATTGAAGAGGACCGATAGTAGAAACAATAGGCAACACCACAGACATCTCAGTTGGCTCAGCTTACACAATTCTGACTGAAAAATTACAGTTGAGCAGACTTTCTGATTGAGTGCCAAAACTGTTGCACCCAGATCAGCATAGAGCTTTCCATGGGAATTTTAAATAAGTGGGATCAAGATTCTGAAGCATTATAATACCATAAGGTTTATATCCCTGTACCGGCCAGCTGCCAAACAAACAAACAAAAGAAGAATCTGAAGCATTTCTTTGAAGAATTGTAGCAGGAGATGAAACATACCTTTACCAGTATGATCCTGAAGACAAAGCACAAGCTTCAAGGAACATGCTAACTTGCGTAAAGATGGTGAATATTGTAGAGACACACATAACATGTAATAGAGACAAAAGTCTCAGTTTTTTTGCTTAACATATGTTTTTAATATTTATCCCTATGTTTGTAGGGCTGCATTGTGACTTCTGTGGGCCCTAACCACTTTAAGGGGCCCTTCTTTCATTAAAAAAATCTCCCACTGGGTTTGTTATTTTCCACCTGTGACTGTGCTGTGTTCAGATGTTCTGTCCATGGTCACTAGCCAAATATATATATATATGTGTGTGTGTGTGTGTGTGTGTATGTGTGTGTGTATAAATTACATCTTAACTATGTTGCTATAAAGATGAATATATCAATATTATATAATAAAACATTTTCTTCAACCTGAAAGTTCATTTTCATGGGCCCCAGAACTGTGCCTACTGAGCCTACTGTGCCAAATGGTAAGTCAGCTCTGGTTGTTTCAGGTATCAGTAGTTCATTCTTTTATATTGCTGAGTAACTTTCCAGTATTCCAGTATGAATATCCCACGATGTGTCTGAACATTCTCCTGTTGATGGACATTTGGTTTGTTTCCATTTTGGTGCTATTGTGAATGAGGCTTCTTTCTGTGAACATTCTTGTACCAGTCTTTCTGTGGACATATGTTTTCAGTACTCATAGGTAAATATCTAGGAAGAGGAATAACCAAAGAGTTCTCTAAGGTGGATGTACCATTTTATACTCCCACCCACTTGGTATCATCAATCTTTTTAATTTTAGCCATTCAGTGATCAGTGGCTCTTTTTCTTCCTTTTACCAATAGAGATTGAGTTTTATTAGAATCCATGGCTGCTCATTTAGATTCTGTATTTCCCAGCATCATTTGCAAGCCAGTGTGACCATGTGACAATGATTTAGCTAATGAGGCGCAAGCAGAGGTAATACAAGGGGTCTTCAAAAAGTTCATGGAAAATGCATATTATGGAAAAACTATGCATGGGTTTCAAAAATTTTTTGCATTAAAATAAATTTGTACTAACTTGTTATAACATGTCTGAACAGGATCTTGTCTGAGGCACTAAGAAGGATAAGACATCAGTATGAAAAGAGCCCCTGTCAGAGCACCATGAATTGTGCTAAAATTAGAGCAAGAACAGCATCAGATTTATTGTGAAGCTTGGGTAGAAGAAAGGTGAAATCCTTGATGCTTCACAAAAGTTTATGGAGATAATGCCCCAAAGAAATCAGCAGTTTTACAAATAGATAACTCGTTTTAAGAAGGGACAAGATGATGGTGAAGATGAAGGCCACAGCAGCAGACCATCCACATTAATTTGCAAGGAAAAAACTAATTTTGTGCATGCCCTAATTGAAGAGGACCGATAGTAGAAACAATAGGCAACACCACAGACATCTCAGTTGGCTCAGCTTACACAATTCTGACTGAAAAATTACAGTTGAGCAGACTTTCTGATTGAGTGCCAAAACTGTTGCACCCAGATCAGCATAGAGCTTTCCATGGGAATTTTAAATAAGTGGGATCAAGATTCTGAAGCATTATAATACCATAAGGTTTATATCCCTGTACCGGCCAGCTGCCAAACAAACAAACAAAAGAAGAATCTGAAGCATTTCTTTGAAGAATTGTAGCAGGAGATGAAACATACCTTTACCAGTATGATCCTGAAGACAAAGCACAAGCTTCAAGGAACATGCTAACTTGCGTAAAGATGGTGAATATTGTAGAGACACACATAACATGTAATAGAGACAAAAGTCTCAGTTTTTTTGCTTAACATATGTTTTTAATATTTATCCCTATGTTTGTAGGGCTGCATTGTGACTTCTGTGGGCCCTAACCACTTTAAGGGGCCCTTCTTTCATTAAAAAAATCTCCCACTGGGTTTGTTATTTTCCACCTGTGACTGTGCTGTGTTCAGATGTTCTGTCCATGGTCACTAGCCAAATATATATATATATGTGTGTGTGTGTGTGTGTGTGTATGTGTGTGTGTATAAATTACATCTTAACTATGTTGCTATAAAGATGAATATATCAATATTATATAATAAAACATTTTCTTCAACCTGAAAGTTCATTTTCATGGGCCCCAGAACTGTGCCTACTGAGCCTACTGTGCCAAATGGTAAGTCAGCTCTGGTTGTTTCAGGTATCAGTAGTTCATTCTTTTATATTGCTGAGTAACTTTCCAGTATTCCAGTATGAATATCCCACGATGTGTCTGAACATTCTCCTGTTGATGGACATTTGGTTTGTTTCCATTTTGGTGCTATTGTGAATGAGGCTTCTTTCTGTGAACATTCTTGTACCAGTCTTTCTGTGGAATATTGGAGAATGCAGAAGGTAAATGAAGTTTCTAGTGATGAATTAATTTACACATCAAACATTTATTAGTTGTGAGCCTGGCAGTGTATTAGATGCTATGGGGATGTACTAGTCCATTTAGCGTTGCTTATAACAAAATACACAGAACTGGGGAATTATAAAGAAAAACAAAATTTATTGCTTACAGTATCTAAGGCTGGGAAGTCCAAAGTACATCTGGTGGTGGTAACAATGACCCAGGGATCTCACATTGCAAGATGGTGGAAGCAGAGAGAGAGAGACAGACTCTCCTCTTCTTTTAAAGCCCTCAGAACCACACCCCTGACCACCATTTTTAATCCACTCACTACTGCACGGTTCTACAATCCAATCACCTCTTCAAGGCTCCACCTTTCAATTACTGTAGTGGATTGATTAATGTCCCCCCAAAACTCACTGAAGCTTGAATTGTGTCCCCCAAGTTTTATGTATTAGAAACTTAGCCCCCACTGTGACTGTTAAGAGGGTAGGATATCCTATTATGGTAATTGCCATAGATTAGTTCCTGCCACCTAGATTAGTTCTTGGCACTAAGTAGACGCTCAATACATACTGAGTAAATACATTGAAATGCTCTTTATAGCAGAGAGAAGGGCAAACATATCCTTGGAGCTTGGGGAATACTAAAACAAGTTATTTCTATGAAATCATACGTATTTTCTTACAAATTTATGCAGTTTTGTACTNGTAATAGAGACAAAATCTCAGAGAAATCTGAAAACAGGATCTGCTGTAGGATAGGGTCTTATGGAGACTGGAACTGTATTTAGGTCAAATTTGGGATCCACAGGAAAAGAGACCCATGCATCTTCGCTTTAGAGCTATATTTTTAGTTTTATACCATAATTAAGACTTTCTGTTTCAAGGGATTGAAACCCCAATTCAAAATGTCTTGAGGAAAAAAAAAAAGGAAACACACTGGCTCATGTAACTGAAGAATCAGTGTGGGTGATAGTCTTGAGCATGACCAGAGCCAGGTGGTCTGCCGATGGGGCTGGGACCCATCCCTTCCTGTCCCTTGGCTCTGCTTTCCTTCCTGTCTTACTGTCTGACCCCACGAGATGACCAGAAGGCTGTGAGCAGCACCAGACCTTCACACTCTTTTTCAGTCAGGGTCAAATATAGAGAAGATAAGGCACCCAACGTGGGTAACCTGAAGAAAGTGTACTCAATGGATTATGCTTAAAAGAGCAAGGGCAGGGATTGGCTACCAAAACCTAGATGTTCGGTAGAGGAACGGAGCCAACTTGCAGCAACCCTACAAGATGAGTCATGGGGAACTCTTCCCCTCCCTCTGACCTCCTGCTGGGACTCCTCATTGACTGAATTCAGCTAGATGCCAGAGGGAACTTACATTGTGCAGACCCATTTTCTTCAGCGGGTTTTCTTCAGTAGGGTGGAGAAATAGATTTTTCAAGATATTAAGTGCATCCTCCCAGGTTCAAGTTCAGCAGAAAAGTGCACAATTGCAAGCAAAAGTCCCCAGTTGTATCTCCTTAGTTGTGATTGCGTCTCCTGACTGTCACTGTGGCCCAGGGAATGAAGCCTGGGCGGGGCTAAGTCCTCTTACAGGTCTGAGAGTAGGGGCGGAGGTAGTGTTCCCAAGGAAAGCAAAGGTCACCATTACAGGAAGAAAGGAGAATGGGTGTTAAATGGCATCTAAAGTGGCCATATTTCTTGCCTATTTATTATCCCATTCATTCATAAATATATATGCTGAATAATTTTTGCAAAGGAAAGCTATAAATAAATGTAGCATGGCTAGGATATCTGGTTGGGCGTAGAGAGGTTGGATTTGGTAGACGCAGGTGTCTAGAAGAAATTATTGTAATTTTCCCAATTATAGAAGAAATACAATCATGAACTGTATTCAACAATTTAGCTGGCTGATTTAGTGTATCTGTCAGGTTCTCAACAGTCATTTTTTACCTTTTTGAAAGTGGTGGGGATGGAGAGCCATTTGCACATTTGCTCACATTTCCTGCCATGCTAATTATTTTTATTTTCTAGATGAAGGAGTTGAGTCACATGTCTGTTAAATATATGGTCTAAGATCATAGAGTTAAATCCAGTGCCAAGACAAAACCTAGGTATCCAGATCAAAGACAAGATCATTAGTAATGCCTGTTTGATTCTAGAGTCTATTTCAGAAAAACACAATTCTTCTTGTTTATAGATGATAGTGCTATATTTTTTGTATTATTCAGTTTCCCTAGCACTCCTGAGTGTGTTCACTCACTGATCTGAGGGAATAACTTGTGCAAAGGCACTGTGGTATGTAGGAGTATGAGTGGCTTTGAGAAGGTAGAAAACCAATAAGCTTTAAATGGACAGATGGAGACATGGGGCAGGGGTGGGGGAGAGGAGACTGGAGAGGGAGGTAGAGGCCAGACAGTGCAGGATCTTATAAGATAAATGATCATTTATAATTATCATTTAATTTTAATTTTTTAAATTTAGTAAACTTGACTTCTTATATTTATTTTTTATGGTTTTATTCTATTTAAGGTAGTGGCATATTATCTTAGTTACTATTAATACATTTATTAGTACTTGTTACTATTAATGTATTTAATAAATTTTATAAAAGTGAGGAAATTTAAAAAATATATATTAAGTGCAGGTGAGTATATACTGCATATGGGATATGACAAATTCATGAAGGCAGTATCTGAATCTCCACTGTAACTGTTGAGGGTGGGAAATCCTATTATGGTAATTGAAAGGTAGGGTCATGAAGAGGTGCTTAGACTATGAGGACAATTCCATAGTGAATGGATTAATCAATTTGATGGCTTAATGGTGGTCATGAAAGTGGATTTGATGATTTTAAAAGGAGAGCGTCTCTCTCTCCCCCTCTCTCTTTGCTCTGCAATCCACCAGGTGAAACCCTGCATCCTGTGTAAAGTCACCACCAGTAAGGCCCTCACCAGATGTGTTCCCTGGACTTTGGACTGCCCAGCCTCCAAAACTGTAAGCAATAAATATTGTTTCTTTACAAATTATCCATGTTGGAGGGGGCAGGACTGAAGCCGTGTCAGGACCTAAAATCACATGGGCTATAGACAAATTTTTAAAAGACAGTTATTTTCGTGGCATGCATTTCTGAGTTCCCTCTTTTCTTATGGTTATTTGATATTTTGAACCTTGGTTATGGGGTAAGATGACATTATTTACATAAATGTAAAGTTGTCTTCCAGCCAGCCTGAAGCTGCAGACTCACAACGAGGTACATACTATCCAGCAGGACCCTAACATAAGGCCGGGAGCAGAAATCAGATGAAGCCTTGGCGAGACTTTGCACCTGGCTCCTTGCACAGAGTGCCCATCACTCACATCTCCCTCGCTCCTGCTTTTCATTTCCCATGTTCCATTTCTCAAACCCCTCTTTAAAATCCCCTGAGTAGGGCTGGCCCGGTGGCGCACTCGGTAGAGTGCGGCGCTTGGGAGCGCGGCGGCCCTCCCACCAAGGGTTCGGATCCCATATAGAGACCGGTCCGCTCACTGGTTGAGCGCAGTGCGGGCACGACACCAAGGGCTGCAATCCCGTTGCCGGTCACGAAAAAAGACAAAAGGGAAAAAAAAAAAAAATCCCCTGAGTAAATCTGAGTCTTTGAGATGGCTGTAGTCTGGCCATCCCTCCTTCAGGTTTATCAGAGAGATGGGTGAGCCTAACATCTCTCCTCAGGTCACCAGTATTCCTGAATAAAAGCTGACTTCCAATTTCACCAACATTTGACTTCTGAGTGGTTTGTTTTTGAAAGGAAGCTGGCAGCCAGAGCTGTGTGTCCAGTAACACTAGTTTCAGGTATGTCTGTTATAAGCAACAGAAATGGACTAATACGCTGCCTCTGTCTTCATGTGGCCTTCTCCTCTGTGTTTCTGTGTCTTTTTTTCTCTCTCTCATAAGGAAGCCTGTCATTGGATTTAGGACCCACCTGGATAACCCAGAATGATCTTATCTGAAGATCCTTAAGTTAATTACATCTGTAAAGACCCTTTTTCTGAAGGTCACACTCACAGGTTGCAGGGGTTATGATGTGGACACATCCTTTTGGAGGCCACCATTCAACCCACTACAGATGGCAAACAGAACAAATCGTTATCAAATTTTAAGCAACAGTGTTGCTTGTTGAACTCTGTACTTAACAGATAAAGATTAAACTGAAAGAAGTGTGCACAGAAGGGATAAAGACAGGGAAGGGCTTCGGGTAGAAGCTCTTCCTGTAGTAACCTACAGGAGGAGGGTATGGGCCAGAGCAGCCGCTGCAGGAACAAGGAAGAGGTAATGTGTAGGAAAGATCTTATTTTTAAAAAATCAACCTTGGTTGGGGGCCAGCCCGGTGGCGCACTGCTACAGTGCGCCGCTTGGGAAGCGCGGCAGCGCTCCCGCCGAGGGTTCGGATCCCACATACAGACTGGCCGCTCACTGGCTGAGCGAGGCGCGGGAGCAACACCAAGGGTTGTGATCCCGTTGCCGGTCCCGGCCCGGTACGGGCGCGACACTGAGGGTTGTGATCCGTGGCCGGTCACGAAAAAAAGACAAAAAGGGAAAAAAAAAAAAATCAACCTTGGTTAATTGAAGTTCTCTTCAACAACATGGAAAGAGCATAAATTTTCGAGTTATAAGACCAAGGTATAAGCCCCAGCTTCTACACAGACTAGCTGTGTATACTTGGTCAAGTCCTTAGTTTTAGTATTCTCATCTATAAATTGAAAGTAATGGCAAAACCTACTTACTGCACAGGTTTACAGTAAAGTTTGAATTAACTAAATGGGAGAGCAATATAAGCTGGCAGTTAAGAGTACAGGCTATGGCATTAGTCTGCCTGGTTTAAAATCCTGGCTCTACCACCCATTAGCTCAATGACTTTGGGCAATTTCCCTAGCTTTTCTACTCCTTGATTTTCTCATCTGTGAAATGGGAATGATAATAGTTACCTTAGTCATGAAGTTTCCTTTGGAGGATTAAATGAGATGATCCAAATAAACTACTTAGTATCTAGCATATAATAAGCACTGAATAAATATTAACAATTATCTTATTATAAGAAAGAACTTTGTAAATTTCAAAGTACTATGGCAGTAATTGTAATTCTTGCTACACATAGGCATCTCTTGAAGCTTTAGAAAAATAAAGATGCCTGGGCTTGCCCTGGACCTACTGAATCAAAATCAGCAGTTTTTAAAGCTTGTCAGGTAATTCTGCTGCCCAGTTAAAGGAGAAATTCACTGTGGAAGACATGTTATTAGGATTCATTTCCTAATAATATCTATAAAGAGAACAAACATAGTCTTCACCTGAGATAAGCACTGACTAAAGTAGCACGCAGAGAGGAAAACCAAGTTTAGTCTGTAAGGATGTGTGTGTCTGTGGGATGTGTGTGTCTGTGTGTTTGCGTATGTGCATGCACCGTGCAGAAAATAAATCCAGTTTCAGTTTCACATTCCCCCACTCCTGGAAGCATCAACAGTCTTGATTAGTTGCGGCTACAAAGCACGAGAGGGCGCCAGAGAAGGTGGAAATGTTTTATTTTCCAGGGTCCACTCACTATTGGAAAAACCCCTTTGATCTTCACTTAAAAGGATGCTTACTATTAGTTCCCCCGATTTTCTAAAAATGGAGTGGCTTATGTGTGTAAGTTTATTAGCTAATACATTTGGTGGGGCTGGGGGTAGTTCACAAGTGAAAAAAGGTAAAATAAGTAAGCAGTATTGGAGAATGCAGAAGGTAAATGAAGTTTCTAGTGATGAATTAATTTACATATCAAACATTTATTAGTTGTGAGCCTGGCAGTGTATTAGATGCTATGGGGATGTACTAGTCCATTTAGCGTTGCTTATAACAAAATACACAGAACTGGGGAATTATAAAGAAAAACAAAATTTATTGCTTACAGTATCTAAGGCTGGGAAGTCCAAAGTCCATCTGGTGGTGGTAACAATGACCCAGGGATCTCACATTGCAAGATGGTGGAAGCAGAGAGAGCAGAGAGAGAGAGACAGACTCTCCTCTTCTTTTAAAGCCCTCAGAACCACACCCCTGACCACCATTTTTAATCCACTCACTACTGCACGATCCTACAATCCAATCACCTCTTCAAGGCTCCACCTTTCAATTACTGTAGTGGATTGATTAATGTCCCCCCAAACTCACTGAAGCTTGAATTGTGTCCCCCAAGTTTTATGTATTAGAAACTTAGCCCCCACTGTGACTGTTAAGAGGGTAGGATATCCTATTATGGTAATTGCCATAGATTAGTTCCTGCCACCTAGATTAGTTCTTGGCACTAAGTAGACGCTCAATACATATTGAGTAAATACATTGAAATGCTCTTTATAGCAGAGAGAAGGGCAAACATATCCTTGGAGCTTGGGGAATGCCAAAACAAGTTATTTCTATGAAATCATACGTATTTTCTTACAAATTTATGCAGTTTTGTACT